>NW_022282620.1:5573-7157 GCF_004355925.1 Anarrhichthys ocellatus
ATATATATATATATATATATATATATATATATATATATATATATATAAAATCGTTCACATAATTTATTATTAATACAGTTTGTTTTGGATTTAAAAAATGATTTCGTTAATGTTTATCTTCATTCATTCATTTATTTATCTATTTATTATTGACAGACTGACTGACATATGAAATTGAACGTTCACCGGAAAGATGCTTTTATTTTGCTGTTACCGTAATGCCCATTACATACACTACAGTAAAACAACATAGGTGCTAGTTTGACCGTCCCTTTTGAAGTGGAGGCTGGAATCTTCCATCACCGTTTTCCCAACTCAACACGTATAAACTTGCTCTGGCGCTTCACTTATTTCGCTCCCTCCATGCTCTGTCCCTGTTCTCTTCTTCCCTCCAGATATTGAAAAAAAACATGCTGCCTGTCTGATCTTACCTTGGAAGGTGCCATGCTGCGAGCTGCTGGGGGCGATGAAGTTGAGGGGCACGTGGGGCGTACCACTGATGTACTCGTGGGGAAACGTTCCACTGGGGCCTTTGTAGCGCCGACACACCAGATGCTGGCAGACTAAGTAAGCTCCACCGATGAATAAGACGAGCAGGATGATGGCGATGACCGGAACGATGGTGTTGGGCCCGGCGTTGGGGATGCCACTGGAGGGAGGAGACACGTACTCTAGAAGCAGAAGCAAAGGATGCAGAGTCAGGGGACAAGCACTTGACCAGAAACAACAACACTTGTGCTTACAGTATATTTCAGTGTTGTTACCACAGGCAAGCTCATCTGATCCGTCGGGACAGTCAGAGTAGTTGTCACACTGTTGTTTCTTGGTGATACACTGGTTGTCACCACAGCGGAACTGGTTCGGAGGGCAGATGGCTGGAGGACACAAGACACAGATGTTCAGTTGTCTTACTAATAATAAGGTCTTGTATGGCAATGTGTTAGAAGACAGGCCTCCAGTTTCATTTGATCAACAATTACTCATAAAACTCTGCATCTAAATAGAATTGAGACTGTTTTCATTTGATTATTTACCACTATGTCTAAATGTCAAAAGGTTGCAGAAGGTCTTATACTAAACACATGTTAGTATATTTGATCAATTATCTGGACATGTATTCATTTGCACTCATAGTACTCTCCCAATAAATGTATAAAAACTATTAAGAAAAGCGGCTTTTGGTCTCGGACCCATCAAGTGCATTCTACTTTACTACTGTGACTATAACAGCAGTGTTTCTACAACATACAGTTGTGTGAAAAAGTGTTTGCCCCCTTCCTGATTTCTTATTTTTTTGCATGTTTGTCACACTTAAATGTTTCAGATCATCAAACAAATTTAAATATTAGACAAAGATAACACAAGTAAACACAAAATGCAGTTTTTAAATGAAGGTTTTTATTATTAAGGGGGGAAAAAAAATCCAAACCTACATGGCCCTGTGTGAAAAAGTGATTGCCCCCTAAACCTAATAACTGGTTGGGCCACCCTTAGCAGCAACAACTGCAATCAAGCGTTTGCGATAACTGGCAATGAGTTTTACAGCGCTGTAGAGGAATTTTGGCCCACTCATCTTTGCAGAAT
>NW_022282621.1:0-7155 GCF_004355925.1 Anarrhichthys ocellatus
ATACAACCAGAGGAGTCGCCCCCTGGTGGACATTAGAGAGAATGCAATTTTCCGTATTGGCTTCACTCGGCAGAACCGGAGTACAATGGATTTTGCACTTTGTTCAATATGTGTGTATTGAACACCTTTGTCATGAAAATGCTGTATCATATCAACAAAAATGTGACAGCTTAGCAAACGTATTTGCAGAGAGTTGGTGGGTTATGAAGCAGCGAAAGTATTTTTAAATGTATTACTATTTTGTATGCAACACAAACATGACACAAAGGAACAGCAGTGTATTACATGAATAGTAAAACACATATTCTGTGTATCTACCTTGTAATACTAGTATTTTTAAAAAAATTGTATTCTTACTTACAGTCAAGTCAGATGAGGCTGGAGAGGAACAAAAACCCCCCCCCGAGCCAAACACTGGTTGAGTAAAATCTAGGAATGCGCCATCTTTTATGAGGTGGAGTGGAGAGAGTGAAAGCACCCTGCTTCATAAAAAGCATGCATATGCATATATTGGGTAACTGTACATCTCACTGTAACTCGTAAATCTCCGCGCTGGGGCTGTAAAAGAGCCGGGATGAAAGACCTGATTGGCTTATTTTGACTGATCTTCAGTAGAAGCGATATTTTCTGCCCGTGGACAGACGTTTCTGGTAGACGCCGGGGAATTCACCGTCAGCCGAGTGTTAATATTAAGTGTCCGTAACAAAAGAGGAGAGAGGTGGTGCGGCTTGACGCTGGGCAGACACCTGTATGATAGGACGACTGAAGGAGTGCACATTGTGTATGTCTACGGTTATAGGTCGCTCAGTAAAAAGATGTATGTCTTTCACTTGGACTATATAGAGCCTGTGCGGGACTTTAGGTCGTTTACACTCATACAGTATGTAGTCTGACTGTTTTTGGCTCAGATGTGATTGTACGAATATAAAGCTTAGATACCATTAGACATCACTGTGCATCTTAACGTCTCTATAGGTCAGAAATGTTCCCATACTATTTCCTCCTTCCCAAAACAGATTCGATATAAACTTACGTATCAGCTAATACCGAGTAACGATAAGATATAAGTGCGTTTAAAAAATGAATACTATATATATATATATATTGTTTGGGGGATATGGTTAGTTAGTGTATATATATATATATATGTATAAACTTCAATTTCCCCAAAGGCAAAGATTGTAAATTTGTAAACTTGGTATTAGTCGACTATAGTCATCACACAATCCAAATGAGTGGGAAACACATGATTTTATTTCTCTATAAATATTTATTATTAAAAATAAATCTTGGCATTAGCAGCTTTAATTATGTATTTTAAGCTGCTCGTGTTAGGAAGGTAAACAGGTCATAATTCCCTCTCTAATATCTTTGGATATTGTTCTTTGCTGTAGAAACAACTGTATTTGTTTGATAGAGAATGAATGCAACGTAATGCAATGCAACCTCCGTTAGAGTTAGCTGTTAGCTCCTTCAGTTAGCCCAGAAGGACTGTTAGCAGCACGCCCATCGGCTGCTAACAGCTAACGTTAACTAGCTCTCCTCCTTTTGGTTTCTACACAGATTTGTTGTTCACAATGAAGTATTATCAAGGAAAAAATACAAGTGTTTAACTACATGTGTGTAGAACTAGTTTGCACATGCTCAGTAGCGATCGGGCAGGGAGTGACACGTGTTATTGTTGTTCCTGTGTAGCTGATGAATGATGTGATAACGTGGTGTCAGATCAGTGGACAGACTCGATACTTAACTATACTTAATAAAATGCCTACATTTGATTTGTTCAAACAGCAGAATGAAGTTATATCTCATTTAATTATCCCTGGTACAGTCAGGTGTTTATAAAAGTAACAGCAAATCTAAATTGTCTTCTGGATTTGCAACCGAGACGTTATCAAACTTTCCCGAAAACATTCATCGTCATATGCATCATAGTTCAGAATATGAAGCAACGAGACATGTTGAGTGCAGCTCTTCACACATTTTTTCCTTTTCTTGTTCTTCCTCTCTTTCCAATTGTCCTCTCTCTCTCTCTCTCTCTCTCTCTCTCTCTCCCTCTCTCTGTCTCTCTCTCTTTTACAGGCTGCAGGAATGTGAGGTCTCCTTAGTGATTTATAAACATACACATAATAAATGGGCGGCTGTAGTTTAAGCGGTGATGAAGCATTCTCTCTCTGGGACACGGCGCTGGATTGCGTGTGATTTAAAGGGCTGACATTTACGGCTTGCAGGCCTATTATTCAGAGTGACTGTCTGTGTACAGACCGGCGTTTTACAGCGGTCCACGCAGAGGTGAGCCCAAAACTCAGCTAGTATCTAAACTACAGTCACGTGGTGCTAAAGTGGAGGATGCTTTACAAGAATATGTGGTCGTGGCTTCAATGAATCTTTCAGCAATCCTAATCTCACGGCACTAGACGGGGATTTATATGTCAGATTTCCCACAATTCTGAATTGTGCTTTCTACTAATAACACCAAATCATCCCATCCACACAGTAGTGTGCTTGTAAGCAGGAATGTGGCTTAATGCAGTGTGTAACAGCATGCTTACAGAAGTTAAACATCAGCTGGTTCTGTAATCACGATCTGGAGGCCCTGTTGTGCTGTTCTGGTGTATTGTCTCGCACCCTGCATTAATTATGAATGTTTTCATAATTTGATTGCAGTGTAAAGTAGCCCCAAATTATCCCCCTCTAACAGTTAACGCTGCTACTTTGTTTTCACATAACCCATAACCTGTCTGCCGGCCACCGACGTGCAGTGGATCGCAATCGACGGCTCGGTGGCCAGCATCACTATCTGTCCAAGATAATAGATGACAATAATGGGAAACTGTCCCTAAGCACTCGTTTGGAGTCTTCCTGTCCATTTACTGATACCCTTCATATTTAATTCCCCTCCTATAGCCAGGACAACAGACACTTTAAGTCCATCTAGAGGGAGCACATTTACAATAAAAGGCCGGCTGAATCCTCGGCTCACGTTTCCTCCTAACTGTGGCAGGACATAAACCTTCGAGCCAGACCTCATTTTCTCGGCGCCATCTCCCGGACACTGCTACAAAAATCAATAAGGCTGCACACAATCCTCTTAACTTTGCAAGCCATTGTGTAAATGTCTTTGTTGAAAGAACAAGGGGAATCTTCTCCTTCACTTGTGTTTTTTTGTTTGCACTGTAATTTCTAATAGACACTTGTTGCTAAATTAGCATCTAGCTATGTGTTCTGCTCCTATTCTCTCGACACAGGTCTGTGACACAAGCAGTCTGTTGTTGTGCATTATGGTCACTGTAACTCAATTCCTCCAACTGAGCAGGAGAGAGGAGAAATAATTCAATCGTGTTGCAGAGATAAAGATCCCCGGAGCAGGGTGGAGAGATCTGCTCCGCCTGTATCAAGTTATACTCTGGAAATTAGCGCGTAGCATGTAGCGTTTGGCTGGTAGCTACACTGAATCGAGGCTGACTGTGATTCACATAGTCAATAAAGCAGCTTGGCTTATTGCATCACTCTGTTCACATAGGTTAAACTGTCACAACAAAGCACACACGCTCTCGTAAAGAGTGCCTTCCAGGCTGGGATGGATTACTGCGTCTGAGTCGTAAAGTTTCTTCAGGAAAGTCATCAGGGAACGGCTTCTTCTGATCGAGGATCACTCACAAGCATCCCAGCCAACTATAACGCATGAGCAGATATGCCAAAATATAGACCAGCAAATGCAAGTGCAGTTTAAGTGCTCTGCTTTAACCAACACAGTTGTAGTTGTATTTAGGGGTTTGTGTGAATGCAACTTTATGAAGGGTTTTAAAATGAATAAAATGTTCATTAAACTGCCCAGTCGCCAGGAAGAATGTTGGCATTGTACGTTTCCGCAAACCGTGGATACGTTGCACTTGTTACATTTGGCTTGTTACGTTACGTAATGTGTCCCGCAGTTTGCAGAAACGAAAAATGGCAATAACTTGTCTGGCTGCATTAAATCCTATTCCTTAGACTTTGCATGACATGAAAAAGTAATTACAATCAAGTTCAGAGCTCAAACCTTACGTATCTAGTGGCTTATATGTATTTTAAGGAGCTAATGACATATATTTTGAAAATATCCTGGAAAACCTTGCGTGAACTGTGTACGATCTGGTGAGTGGAGCAAGAGCTACATGAGCATGTATTTCTCTATGTGTGTGCACCCCCCCCCCACCCCCCCAACAGACTCCAGCAGTCTCTGGCACTCTCAGCAGATCTTGCCTTCTGCTGTACATCACTGTGACAGCAGGGACTCAGACAGGCTATGGGTGGAAGAGGTCTGATAGGTTGCCTTATGTGACGGATGAGAATAGCTTGGAATCCCCAAACGGAAATGACCTCACGTTGACCTCGTCCAGCCATGACTTGCGCGACCCCTCAACTTATAACCGTTGACCTCCGATCCCTGATTCTGCAACACACAAACAGAAGTGGGTCAAGATCTTTATGACGCAGCAGCATTTATCTTTGCGTAGCTTCTTTCTGCTTTAAGTTGTTTACTTCCAGAATAAACTGAAGCATCAGGTCAATACTACATATGTGTGTCTTTGGAAATGGAATAAAGAATTATTTTGTAGTAATTAGGAATAATTCTTTGCCGCTTTTGTTTGCTTTTGGAATAAACTACTTTTGACTTTTATATCAATTTACTTCTCAGCTAATACAGTGCGTCTGTCTTTGCCCGTAGAGGGTTAAAAAAGCAATATGTACGCCACGAACAGAAGCCACTTCTCAACAGAACTGCACAATGGTGATATACCCCCCCCCCCTCCAAAATAAACGGCAGTGTAACCAGAAGTGGCACATAAATTAAAGTGGCAGTGTGATTGATGAATCAGAGAACAGCAGAAAGGGTGTTCGCATCGCTTTTTGTTTTGTAGAGCTAGGGAATATAAATGCACACATATCTATTCCCATGCACATGTATACACACATAAACATAAAGATGATACAAAAACAATCATTTACACACACACACACACACACACCATTTGCCATGTGTAACCACATCAATCCTAAACCCTCCAGCATCCTAAAGTACCCCCCCGAGAGCGCCGTGGTGAGAGGGGAAAATTACAAAGTGTGTTTGCATGCTTGTATATGTGTCCATGCGTTTGTACTGTAGCCCCCAACCACACACCCTCTAAATGAGCTCCATGCAATATTAAAGAATGCAAAATTAGTCTGTGAGTGAGGACGCGCTTGGAGCACCATTGGTGACTGACCCACCAAGGGCACCATGGGAAATAAGCGGACTGGCCATGCAATTGCAACGCGGACCAGCTGATATTGTTCCCTCTATCCAACCAATCCATCACTTACTGCACAGCATGTTAAGTCTCTGCTAGACCATGAGCCAGCCGCAGGGGAAACCTATACAACCAGAGGGGAGCGCTGGACATATTGACCGTATTACCACCACGGCCATTTACAACCTACAATCTCTCAGAGATTATCTGAGCAACATAATTATGTAGCATAACATCAGCAAAACCTGTTTTAGCTTGATGTGAGTCAGCCTTTACTGTGATTATTCATTCTCACATATTTGTTTCTTCTCTGCAAATGCAACATATCGTCATACAACGACTCGTAAGATATCTTTTTTCCTGCATTTTTCCTGCAAAAGTCCAGCAACACGTGTCAATTTCCACTCGTTACATGCGTACCAGTCTTCTCAAAGTAAACTTCTGTCTTCACAGGAACAACTTAGTCAGGTTTAGGCAACAAAACTACTTAGTTAAGTTTAGGAAAAGATCGTAGTTTGGGTTAAAGTAACTACGGAAGTTACGTAAGATACTTGACAAATGAATCAACGTTGACTTCTCGCTTCACACGGGGATCGCACACCCATTCACCTCCACTGTGTGGCCTTTTGCTGTCTTTATACTTGTGTATATCCCACAAAATGATGCTGAATAATTAAGTGGGATATACATAAATTATTTTTTGTAGGTAAAGCCGAGAATGCCGGATGAGACCAGACTGACAAATGTGATGCACATTGAAAGTGCATGGCAACGTGGAAATAAAGTTTGAAATATTCTTGGATTACATACTTGATTTACATACTTGGATACGTAACAAACATACATATTTCAACCCAAACCACATCTTTTCCTGAACCCTTTGACAGTAGTTCCGTTTCACGACGTTAAATATAACGGTCACATATGTCGTTATGGGAGACGTCGGCAAACGACCTTATTCTGTCATTTAGGTATGAAGATGTGTTGCATCAACACAAGTATTGGAAGTGTGTAATGGGGACCATAGAGGAGGGGGTGTGGGGGGGCTGTATTGCAGGCCGAGGTCGCAGGAGCACTTAACACTGCAGGAGAATGTTCCACGCTGTGGGAGAGTGTGTGTTAACGAAGGGGGCAAGTCAGTATGAGATCAGCCCTCACTTTGGAACATGACGGGGTCTGGTTTTACTGCAGCTCTTAGTGCCACTGAGACGGGGGGGCGGGGACAGACAGACAGAAAGACACGTAGATGGACAGAATACTCACGAGACTGTGTGGAAGAAAGCAGGAAGAAGAAGAGGTGGAGGGCGAGTGTGCAGTCCAGCGCTGTCTTTTATAGCCCCATTCCAGCAGATGAGCAGCATCAATCTTTACCTCGCCACTGGGATAAGACCTGGCTGCTGCTATCAGCAGGCTGGAGGGGGCTGGGAGGGCGGATATAAACACACACACACACACACACACACACACACACACACCCACGCACACACGCACGCACGCACGCACACACACACACACACACACACACAACCACAAACACTGCAGAGAGACAAGAAAACACACTAGAATCATGCACACAAGCTCACAGTCCATTGTGTGATAGAAATCATTGCATTGGTCGGGTTTAGGCAACACTTTAGTTGAGGTAAAGGATTGTGGTTTCAGATAAATGTTAATAAAATAAACGACATAGTCATCGTGATGTCACCCATTGGTTTGTCGTTTTGGAGCCTCGAGATTTTTGCCGTCGCCATCTTGGCTTCTTGCAACCAGTGAACAGGAAGTGACCATATCTGGACTGAGGAGGAGCGACGTAGAGACGCCGTATATGTCTCTGGAAGAGACCTGTCAATCACTGTGTAGCCCCGCCCTAAAGCATCCCCTG
>NW_022282622.1:0-7155 GCF_004355925.1 Anarrhichthys ocellatus
GTTTGTTGGTGCAATTGCTTTGCCACTTTTGCAGCCTAGAGAAGGACACTATGCTTAAATAGCAACGCCACTGTAGGAGACCGTCTTCAGATGAGGATTTAAGGCTACACTATGACATTTTAATATAAATATGCAATCAACTTTGGGGTCTGAATCCCCACATGAGGCAAACACATGAGGGTATTCCTTTGCATTCTAGTTGATACACTGTCAATCTGCTCAATTGAATGAATTCTTATTGTTTTAGTGTATTGATTATGTGGAAAGAATTCCTGTCACAACTCAGTTGACAGCTTGATGCTTAGTTTCACTGAAGCCTCAAATTTCAGTGTCGCTTCTTATTGCCGTTGGGGGCGAGCATGTGTTGCTAGTTCAGTTCTCTTGTTTCTACAGTTGTCAGTGGACATGGCTTTATTTTAGGGGGAGTATTCCACACAGTTCCCTCAGTATTCCACACAGTTCCCTTAGATACTCCATTTAAGCCAAATATTGAATATAGGATTGTAAGTGCACAAACAGTACTTTATGTTAAAATTCTGGGTTTTTGTCCCCATCCAAGCTTCCGTAACTTTTGATTTCATCCATTACTGGAGATTCTTTTTTTTTTAAGCAACACAATGTTTTTTGTTTTCTTTCTTGTGTTTTCCACTTTGAGTGGTAAAATGATGGCACTCTGTGTATATGAATTCTGTGTACATGGTTCGTTTTATGTGAATTTTACTACTGACTACAAGTGCTGAAGAGGGATGGAGGTCCGCAGAGGACAATGAAGGCTGAGGAAAGAAAGGAGTTAGTATACTTTCTTCTTCTTTCTTTTTTTAAAGAAAAGCTTTTTTTAAGTTGACATTTCTTTCATGTCCTCTTCCACCTCCGTCCTTCAATGAGCGCTGGCTGCCTGTCTGTCTGATTATCCCCCCCTCACACAAACGTCTTTGTAAACTATCATCTATTTAAATGGAATTTTAACAACTTTTTCTTTTGTGGTTATTTAAGTTTTTATAGATGGAAGAAATGACCCATTCTTTCAGTTGAACAATGAGCAGAGTGTAAACGTTTCTTCAATGTATCGAGCCCCAACTACAGATACAGTATGTGTGCATCTTTTCAAAGCATTTTAAGATCATCATGGGGCTCTGCTTTTTCAGGTTGGACACAAAGAAAGCGGTGATGGAATTGTTGGTTTATCTTATAGGTTATAAGTAGAGCTGCAACAACAACAACATACACCTTCTGGGGTCAGCACTGACTTGAAATAAGTACGCTGACCTTTAGATCGCTGACGATATAAGAGTCAGAGATCGCCAGCCTGTTCCTGCACTCGGCGTGCCACACTGCATGCAGTATGTAAATGTTTCTGACACAAAAAATAGTGATTTTTTTTTTTTGCTTTATGCAGTGGAGACGGTGGTAAAACAGCTAAAAAAAACCCGATACATTCCTCGCAGGTTGTCTGCTTTTAGGGTCGAGCTGGTCCAAGCCATTCTACGTCCAGTGGCAATTATTCAGATATATTTGTACATTATTACTAAATATATACACAGAAGATTATTTCTCATTCTTATGTTTGATCCCATTTCAGCTGAGATTCTTTTCATGTTTAAATGCACTTTTACTATTCTGTGTCTTTGTTGCTTGTAAAAACAATCTTTGGTTCCTGTGACATGGACGTCAATACAACCATTTTCCAAATTATTTTTACTTTTTGTGCTATAGTCGTTAATTCTTTTACGAGGTTTAGTGGCCGTTGGCAAAAGAGCCGTCAAGTACATTTTGAAAGCCACGCAGGGTTTCTTTGGCAGTTTTTGAGCTGTTATTTGGTACAATTCCCACAGATGCAAATGTGAGGAAAAGAGTGAAAAAAGACAAAAATATGAGAAAAATACCACAGAAGTACCACAGTTATCTTAACGTTTTTTAACTGGTAGACTCTTACTGTACTATAAAAATATATGTTGGTTCTAGATAGCAGCCAGCAGGTATTCATTTAGACGGACAGTGTCCTTGTGGATCAGGAAACAAAAGATAAAACGGTTAACAGTGGAAACTGCTGAATTCATCTACGTGAACTGTATGGAACATATTTACTTTGGGCTGGTAGGTAATGATGACATCTTTCTACTTTGAATCAGTCCAATGCAGGTTCACAGAGTATACACGAACATATTAATTACCTGTTAGCTCTGAGACTGGAAAGTAGTGATACGATTAGAATGAGATGCTTTAATACTGTATTGTTATAGTTAGACTACTGTAATGACTTGATTGAGTGGTAAAATACCCCAAACACCTTAAAATTACTTTAAATGCCACATTTTATTTTACAGCTGTTGATTGATATAAGACTTAAAGCTGCACTAATTCATATTTTTATTTTTTGCCATTGGACCAAATGATAATGTGAAAGGGGTCGTATATAATAAGGAACCCACAGAGATTACCTAGCATTACTTAACATACTACCTGCTAAATCATTAGCATGTGCACAGTACACGTAGTGCTCTCTACCAGTCAGAGTTTACCCTGGAGTCAGTACTCTTGTTAGGCTTTGTGCAAAATGGGTCAAACTCCCAAGAAGCCAGTATAGTCTCTTAAAACACAAGTTACAGGATGCAAGATATTTGGATATCAGCTTTTTAATCAGGATCTTCATTGACTTCCAGTGTAAACCTTGGCACTGAAAAGGCCAACATAAGTTCTATTGTGTTAAGTACATGCTTAAATTTGATCTGTGCTGCTTTGGCACACAGATGGAGAGAGAGACATCAGTACGCTATTGTGCCGTGTGTTGGAAACATGGATATAGACGGTTTGCTCGCTTCAGCATTACAAACGCAAACACTCCTTGACCTTAGCCTTATTGGACATATGGTGTGACTAGTCTCCCTCAGGCCCAACCTGAGGCCTCTGGCTGTCATGTCTTCTCTCGCTACACCACTGGTCCCATTTCCTTCTCTTCAGTTTCACTCAATAATGAGACCATCTTTTACTTTTAGACTAGTGAAATTGATTAAAAGAAGCCATGTTCGTACACTTCAGATAGTGAGGAGAGCATGTGATTTACATTAGGCAAGATATGTAGTAAGTTTTGTTTACACTCATATATGTGTATATGTAGGATATAAGGGAATACTGTACCATGATCCACATGTAATATTTCATTCAATAATGTAAAGTATATGAGTAATAAACTTCAAACTTCCTGTTATAGAGCTGAACCTTTGCTGTTTTTGTATGTGATGTAGACGGTGTTTGTGCACAATCATAGACGGGACTGACGATATTGGTGCAACATTCTCATCTTGTCATGAATGTGGTTGTTTGAGTTCAGAGTGATTTCTTCCCCCCCCCCAAGTATTTCAGGCTTTCTGGCACTTAGTTCCTATCCATTTGTAATGAAAAGTGTCAATTATTTAACACTTTTTGCCATGTAGTGTGTAATGTGCTTTTTATTTTACAGCTTTGCCTTCAAACTCATTTAGAAGCAGTATTTGCAGAAAGTAGAGAGACCATACTGTCAGTGAAATAGTTTCAAACTGCATCCATTCCTGCGTGCTCGAGCACAACGGAGTTAGAAACTTGCTGTGTCTGCGTCGTTCAAACTACACACTAATATGCAGTGCCACTGTAGTATGCACATTTCACAATCACAACGGTACATCAAATAAAGATTTTCAGAACATTTCTTTTACAGAAAGTGAGGTCATTAGTGGAAGTCAAGTCTCCAAAGAGTGAAGCTCTAGTTGAATGGATCTTGATGGATGTGGTCTGCATCGGGAATCATGATGAAAATGTGGCGAAGTACGATACCTGTGACGAGTCCAAGTTGCACCGGTTTAGAGTAAAACAAAAGTCACGTGAAAAAGTCCTGATAAACTGTGAGAGAATGGATTAGAAGAAAGGAGATGGATAAGAAGCTTCCTGCGTGTGTGCAACCACAGGGCAGAGCACAAGTAATGTGAAAAGGAACGCCTCATTCTGTTACTTTCTAAAATGTATATCTGAGGAGTGCAGCGGTTATCAGATCGGTTATTGTGGAAAAAAGAAGCTCAGTTGACTGGTTATGTTTTGTATTTGTATACTTTGACATTTTCAATTTTATACTGTACTGACTTTTTTATGATGTGATATGGCATATTTTACTATGACTTTAATATATTAATATGGTATGATATACTATGACTTATTGTGTAATTGTTATGACATACTATACTATGTCTTTTTTACAACATATTTATACACTATACTGAACTTTTCACAATTTTTTTACAGACAACTATACTATGACTTTTTTATGACAGGAACATGTACATATAAAACAATATATCTTTTTCCTCTCGCTTACACATTAAACTGCTGACTTCTCCACCAAAATGGCTAACTTTAGCTAACAGCACTAGCATCAGTGACACAACATAAGGTGCCAGTTGTTGGGACACTTGCAAGGTGCCAGTAGTTGCCATGCAACCAGCAGCTTTCCACAAGTTGTCATTCCTAACCTGACAGACGCTTGTTAAGGGGCGCAGTTTGATGCAGTGGTGTATTAAATCTAAGCTATTTAAAGTGAAAGCATTGAGATGGACTGTGGATTTTATTTTTTTTTTAAAGCATGCATTTCACGGCACACGGGGGACTTACACGCACACATGCTGGAGAAGTTACTGTTTTTGTGGTGGTGTACATGCCTCACGTAAACATACACCCTTATTCAGCAAAGAAAAGAAGTGACACATTAGCTGCCAAAGTATCCAACTGGCAGCTTATAGACCAGACGGCAGCTTTATCCTCACTCTCTCCCCTCATATTCTTCTCCCTCTTTTTTTCTCCCTTACTTCCTCTCATCCCTCTCTCGTCCTTTGCCGCTGCTTGGCTGGGTGGCAGAGGTTAGTTTCAGAATACAATCCATCACAGATCACTCATTACCTGCTGCAATTGGTTTGGGATATTATGTACATTTAATTCAGGCCCAGTATTGCATTCAGATAATCACCTCTGTCATTTCAAAATGTCTGACATCATAAACAAAATGGCATGTCACCTCTGAACTCTGTTCCAACTAAATCCCCTTTTGTGTTTTCTAGCTTTAATCATCCTCATCTCTCCCAATGTAACAACTTCACTTTAATCCCACCAAGAAGAACTTAATGTCACTCTGATCCTTCTCCCACTTATTCACCGGTCCCTTTTTTTAACCTCTCTTTCTCCCCCTGTCAATCTCATTTTCTCCCTAGGCCCTTTATCACTTCTGTCTGAGAAAGAGTCCGGTGTATCTTCTCACCCTCGCAGCCACCACTCTCTGCTCCCTTTGATTGCAAAGTGCTGTTTCTTTTTATCCCCCTCATCCTCTTACTCCAGCCTGTCTGTTTTTATTTCCTCTTGCTCTATCCTCGCTGACATTGCGCTTTGTTTTTTACTTTCATGATTCTCTGAACTGTTCTGTACGTCCCCTTTCACTCTCTAGGCATTAGTCCCTCCTCTCATTGGATTATATATATATAATTTATATATATATATATATATATACCAATTAACCAACTGTGTCAAAATCAGTTCATGTGTGAAGGCAAACATTTGGACACAGGAGAGGGGAGACGATCAATGTAGCATGTGACTTCCTGTCTGCTTCCTCATCCCACAGGATAAATCTGTGTCAGCACCAACTCTGTCACTCCTCTCTCATGCTTCCATTTGCTTATTGCTTTCTCTCTGTGTCTGTTTGCCTCATATTCTGGTCACATTCACAATCCTACAGGTCTGTCTGCTTTTCTTTCTCTCTTCCTCCTCACACACTTTGTAGCGCTCCATCTTTTTTTTTCCTGTCGCTTTCTGTCTGCGTCTCCCATCTTGATGTTCCTCCTCCGCTTCTCTATCTCTCCCTCAGGACTGTTGTGTTTACTCTTTGTCTCTTTGTCTTGTTCTCCTCCAGCGGAGGATGGAGACTTGTCTTGCTGCCGTGGTTACCGCGGGCTAGCTTTGGGAATAACAGCTGCCACTTTGTTGTTCGTAAACTGACAGAGAAGAACGAGAGAAGGGGAATAAAATGGCAACAGAGTGAAAACATGCAAAACAAACAGTTTCAAACCTTTAAGTCAAAGTTTGGATTTCTTTTTAATTAATTAGGTCAGTCTTAGAAAGTGAGTGAAATGGACAGACACACCTGGAACATAATGCAGAGCAAGTGCGCTATTCCCAAAGTGCCTCAGAACAAATCAGGGAACCACAGTGGAGCTGTTTATTGGCCAAGGGGTCAACACAGCAGGTAGGTGCGTGTGTGTGTGCGTGTGTGTGCGTGTGTGTGTGCGTGTGTGTGTGTGAGATCTCCAACAACCACTCCCCTCTGGCCAGTGCTATAAATATGATTGTGTACTTTTTCATGTTGCCAGGTTAGATAACAGCTAAAAAGCATAGGTGAATGCTGATGAGGCTGTAATGCACAAACAAGGAGAGTTTGCAGGTTGACCTCAAACAAGCAGTTCATAGAGGCTAACCCCTCAGAGTTGCAGGTTAAAAGTTAACCTAAATGAACATTATTCTGTATTTAAGAGTGATGTGACATAACATTTTATATAAACCAGTTTGTCGTCAAGAACTTTGCAAATAGCAGTTCTGACTCACAGCAGATACAGGCAGAAATTAGCATAAATATATCTCCTTAATTGAGTTATTATTTCAACATAGTTCCTTGAAATGAGCAAAGATGTATCTTGCTTTTGAAAAGTAATACTTATCTCTTTCGGAAGGGCACTGCTGTAAATACTTTAGGCTTCTGTTGAGGGCCAGCTTCTATAACATCTTATTTTTGCTATAAGAGACCAGAACATACACTCACCGGCCACTTTATTAGGCACACCTGTTCAATTGCTTAACACAAATAGCTAATCAGCCAATCACATGGCAGCAACTCAATGCATTTAGGCCTCTAGACCTGATGAAGACGACTTAAGGGGATTTAAGTGAGTTTGAACGTGGCATGGTTGTTGGTGCCAGACGGGCTGGTCTGACTGTTTCAAAAACTGCTGATCTACTCAGTGGTGTATAGTAACGAAGTAGAAATACTTCGTTACTGTACTTAAGTTGTTTTTTTGGATATCTGTCCTTTACTTTACTACTAATATTTCTGTTGACTTTTACTTTTACTTCACTACATCTTGCAAAGAA
>NW_022282623.1:0-740 GCF_004355925.1 Anarrhichthys ocellatus
TATACATCTTATACATCTTATACATGTTATATATACATCTTATACATGTTATATATACATCTTATACATGTTATACATGTTATACATACATCTTTTTTATCTTCTTCTACTCCTCCTTTTCCATCTACTCCTCATTCTCCTGCTACTCCTGCTTCTGCTTTCAACAATCCTTAAAGAACTCTTTCTTCTAAAAAAGGTTCTTAATGGAACCCTTAGTCTCACAAAGAACCTTTGAGGGTAGAACCTCAGAGCTTCAGGAAGAGTTTAGTTTGATTAAAGAAAGAGATTTACACCTCTTTCTTTTCGTGGTCTCGCCTATTAAAGAGTGACCGAACACAAGGAAAAGAGCTTCACCGAGAAACTGAAAACAGGAAAAAGATAAAGAAAGATGTCCCAAGGTCCCGCCCACACTGTTTGAGTGACAGCTAGAGTACAGTAAGGAACACGTATAGTGACTGAACAACCAGACTAAACCATCTTCTTCTGGCCTCCCTGTCTCCTTCTATATTCTTCCTAACGATATGATTTCATCCCGTCCTCTGTCCTCCTTCTCCTTCTCCTTCTCCTTCTTCTTCTCTCTTTCCCTCATGCTCCAGTTCTCAAAAATAGCTCTCCGGTTGTAACCTCCCTGTTGCAACAAGGCAAGAAATATAGTCTCCCAGTACAGGGCAGTGATTTACTGGCTGTCCTGCTGTGTGTGTGTGTGTGTGTGTGTGTGTGTGTGTGTGTGTGTGTGTGTG
>NW_022282623.1:750-7411 GCF_004355925.1 Anarrhichthys ocellatus
GTGTGTGTGTGTGTGTGTGTGTGTGTGTGTGTGTGTGTGTGTGTGTGTGTGTGTGTGTGTGTGTGTGTGTGTGTGTGTGTGTGTGTGTGTGTGTGTGTGTGTGTGTGTGTGTGTGTGTGTGTGTGTGTGTGTGTGTGTGTGTGTGTGTGTGTGTGTGTGTGTGTGTGTGTGTTCAGCTGCTCCGGTTCCTCATCCCAGTTGCACCAGTGTTTGTGTGGAGCGGCTCCTGTTGGGATGTGACGGCTGAGTTCACATCCCAGTCGGGGAGGCGGGTTTATAGAGTGCAGGTCACGACTGTTCGCCGTAAAGCTCGACTCCCTCGGCTGGTTATCGGCGTCGAGAGCTCAGCGATCTCGTCTCACTCTGTGCTACTTTTTAAATTGAGGTTACGTTCAGTCTCTGACTGTCGGATTATATTCACTGAAGCTTCCTTTACTCTAGTTTAACCTTTAATAATAACAATACATCTTATTTAATAAGCTTTTCAAAAAACTTTACAAAGGGGATGAAATAGAGAGAAGTATTTAAAAACATACATCAACCTCCTGTTAATATTTGTATTAATTACATGCTGAGACATTAATCTTAATCTTAAGGTCTAGCTCTCTCTGGACCTGCACTGGTTTTACCCGGTGAGTGTACCGCTGCACAACCTGGAAGAGCTTCAGTCTTCAGCGTCTCCAGAAGGAGCTTTGTGAAGTCTGATGAGTGACGCCGCTTGAATACTACGAGGTGTTGAGTTCCAGAGTGTTGAATCAGTGGAGTACTCGTTTGCACAGCTGGACACAAGTCAATAAGTTTGTCTCACATTAGAGACAAACTTATTTGGCGAGTTAAACTTGAGGGTAAATGTGTTTTTTACATGATGGTACAGACACGAGGGAAACTAGTCGAAAAGTTCATCGTGTCACGAACGCGTTCAGACACGAGTCTGTTGCTGCTGACGTGATCAGGACTTCCTCCGAGGGTTTCAACCGGTCCACTTTAGTCTCGCATGCAGATGAGCTGCTGCGGAGCCTCGAGGCCGTTCAGGCTGCAGCTGCAGCTCAGACAGAGACGCTGCCCTGTCCCACTCAATTTGGGTCAATCGGGTCTCAGTGCCAGTCCACACACACACACACACACACACACACACACACACACACACACACAGGCCCAGCGTGAGGAGCCCACAGTCGGGTTAATCAGCTGAATTGACCAGGAACTAATCGACTGACTGTGACCCTGCAGGAACTGAACTAGTCTGCTTGAACCAGGACGGGAACTCATTCACAAAAAATAAAGAAAAATCAACTTATTTTAATGTTCCTGCTTTTTATTTTTTTCGTATTTAACTGCACTGTGCAGTGTTTCCACATCCCAAAGTACCTTTAGTTGTATCATTTTAATACAAACCAAACATTTTAACTTGTTGAACTGATTTAGTAACTTGAACAGTCAGTGATCTTGATAAACGTTTTATTAATGACACAAGTAGGTTTTCATGAAGCTGAAGTTGTTTCTCTGTATTTCAGTGTTTAAGATCAGTTTAATTTGAATTTATTTGTTCACTTTTTATTCTGATGTTGTACTTTATTTATATTCTTTATGTTCTTTTAACTGTGAAACACATTCTTTTTAATAAAAAGTGATAGACAAGTTTATTATTAAAGTATTATTATAATAAGTTAAGACCCAGTAACAGCAGCATTTAAAAGAGACTATTTTGGAAGTAATTAGTGAATTGATTGAGACACTTATGAGACAAGAATTAACGGTACAAATACACGATGTACTTATTACCGTTATTAACTGATGCTTAACATACTGGGAGAACTATTAGACTCACGAGCAGCTTCATGTCTCACTGAATGAACTTGTCCAGGCAGAACACTGAACCACCAGATTACTTTACACTCCACTCAGCAGTTTCTGTTGAAATGATCATCCTCCTTTTGTTGCACTCGGCTTAAGTTTCCAATCCGGCTGCGTCCTGATAACACACACACACACACACACACACACAATCAGTTTTCTGTTGTTATTGCTGTGTGGTTGGCTGTATGCTTGTGTATTTATTCTTATATTTATGTTGTTTATGCTACTCATGTCCTTTTGTTGATGCCTATATTTTTATATTGCATCTTAAAATTCAAAGCACTTTGAGTTTACGAGTAATAAAGTGTTCTTTATGAATAAAGGATGCTAGTGTTGAACTAGTGCAGCCTCGACGTCACGTGTTGGGAAAGAGAAAACAAGAATTAATAAACTTAATCTGAAGTAACGTCGACATGATTACAAATTAGCATTTGCTTATTTTAAATATTTGATTACAAAATGATTTAATTAATCTTTGTGGCTGCACTGATATCAACTTATTGTCGTCCGTTGAGTGTCACATGTACTCTTGTATATGAATTGTAACACTTAATAGAAGCACTGCAGCATCGTTCTCTCTCTCTAACTGCTGTGGACCGAGAATTGCATCGATCTCAGTAAAACTGGGTCGAGATCACGCAACACCGCGTTCACACTGTTTGAATCCTGCACGTCTGATTCATGTTCCACTTGAGAGCCACAGCAGCCCGATGAAAGCGCTCATTTGTTTTTGCACTTCTGTTGATGTACTTCAACTTTAAGATGTTGGAGAAGCACCATGGCAGGGTGCAGCGTTGAAGCATCTTTGACTCATGTCTGCTTCTCCAGAGCACATTCTCTGAGCACCAACATAAACACAGACATTCTGAGTAATGTCAGCCTGTTGAAATCACACCGGAGCTCTGCGGTGATGCGGTGAGTTACCGTTTGGCCCCGCTGGCTGCTGGGGAGTCAGCCTGCACTGATTTAGAAGCATAACACCTTGTTTCTCAGACGAGCGCAGCAGAGAGAAGGAGACGAGGTGAGAAGAGAGGATGTAACGCCTCGTCCGCAGGTGAGAAGAGAGCAGGATGAGGGAGGGGGGAAAAGGGTGCGGTAACGGAGAGAGAGAGAGAGGGGTCGGCGGTCTAATGCCATGTCCACACGACTCCGTTTCCATTTGATAACGCATATGTTTTGCTACGTTTACACTGAGACGCGGTGGGAGAGGAGGAGGAGGAGAGAGGAAGAGAGGAGGAGGATGAGAGAGGAGGAGGATGTGGGAAGATGCTGGAGAGAGAGATGTTGTGCAGATGTTCTTCTGAAGAACAGGTTGAAGCATGGCTGCATTACTGGGCGACACACAGCGTACTGGGCACAGATTCAGGGTCAGAAAACTGAGATACATTCCCAAGATATCCCTCTGAGAACATAAATGTACACCGTATAAAGATCACTGTAGAAGTATTTACACCATCGTTACTGTATTTCTGTTACAGTAGTCAATGAAGACAGTCCAGATCAGAAAACATGTGATGCAACAAGCCAATCACATGCGACTCCCTTCCTGTGTCACATGCAGGCTCATTGGAATTGGGGGGGGGGGCCTCTTAAAGAGACAGGCACTAAAATGTAGCAGGTAACTACAGGTGTATTCAGTTCGGCATGATGTGAGAAATAATCTGTTTTTCAGACGTTAAAGCATGTAAATCATGTTCTAGTAGAAACCCAACATACAAGTATGAACTTCATGTCTCCTTTAATTTACATCATTAACATCATTTGCACCTGTTGATGTCAACACCACAACAACAACAAACGGATGTATTGCACGTGATCCGGTGGTTTCCCCAAGACTGTAAACAGGAATGTCCAACAAGGAAGTAAAATGACGACAGGATTAAGAGAATACATTTTTGTTGTTATTTAGTTTTTGTCCTCGATTAAAAAAGCCTTTAAACGACACATCCTGCCCACATAGTAATACGTAATGTGGTTAAATATTAAATCCGTCTTGGTTTATAGTCTCTTCGTGCTGAGAGGAAAGGCTTTCTCTTAGTTTCTGCCCCTTTTTAAGGCTTCCAGGAGGAAAAACAGAGAGGAAGATGTGTGGGACAGAGAGAGCGAGGAAGAGGAAGAGGACATGTGGAGAAAGGGAAGAGCAGAGGAGAGGAAGAGGTGTCAGTGGTGCAATGCAGTGCTCACTACCCCACCCCAGACACACACACACACACACACAGTCACTTGTATACTATACTCATTGGGACCCTTCATTGTCATTATACACTCCCTGGACGAAAAAGTAAAACACCTTAAAGAGAAACTGAGTTTATCAACATAAGATATTGATAAAATAGGCCAAACTGTCAGATATTAATTATAAAATGTACAAAATCCAAAACAAAGCTATGATAAATGTTGAAGGTGTATTTGTACTTTAGTATTCGTATAAAGTTTAGATGTGTGTACCGACACGGACAGTTGGTGACGTTGGAGAGCTCCAGGCTGACAGGCTGAGGTCTGCTGAACTTTTCCCCAGGAGGGAGTGCTCTGTCGGGGGGGAGAGAGAGGACGACCATCTGGCCCCTCCGGGTGCCCGTAGAGCTTCTGCTGCACTGACAATCAGCTCTCTGCTGGAGTGTCCTTGAGCAAGGGACACACTCAGGACAAGTCGCTATCAGCCGCAAAGGGCTGCTGTTGTGGAGGCGACCTCTGACCCCTGACTTCTCTACTTCAACAGAAGGTTGTCAAACCTTTTGTTTTCTGTTTTCTTCTGTCAGCTGCAGCCAAAGTCACAGATTTGATCACGAGTGGCTTTCTGCTCAGAGGCTCAGAGGCCGAGCGGGTCGGCCTTCAATTAGAAGATCGACAGTTTGATTCCTGGCTCCTCCAGTCCATGGCGATGTGTCCTTGGGCAAGACACTTAACCCTGAATCGCTCCCAAAGGTCAAAGGTTGTGCCTATGGTGTATGAATGTTGGTGTGAAAGATAAGTTGGTCCTGATGGGGAGGGGGCACCTTGCATGGTGGCCATCAGTGTGTACATGGGTGAATGATGACATGCAGCGTCAAAGCGCTTTGAATAGTCGGAAGACTACAAAGGCGCGATACAAGTACACTCCATCTACCATTACATTTAGAAATCTCCATATTTTAGAGGCTGAAAACAGCATGTTTCTGGCATTTGTGCATGAAAAATTACTTAAATGAGTAATTGATTATCAAGATATTTGGCGATTTATTTTTCTGTGGATTAATTTATCGTTGCAGCTCTTTTACACGTTTTTTAAAGATCTTCTGCAGCCACATTTTGACAGATTGTGTCTCTGCGTCTGCTTTCAGGAGGCACCAGAGACATCGGTTCAGCCCTCACCAGGATGTGCATGAGGCACCGCAGCATCGAGGCCAAACTCCGCCAGTTCTCCATGTGAGTAGATCTGTGTGTGTGTGTGTGTGTGTGTGTGTGTGTGTGTGTGTTGAACAGGTGTAGCATCTCCTCCCAGCTCTTCATGGCATCCAGCTCCTCCTCTTCCTCCTGCGTCAGCTTCCCATCCTCCATCTTGCTCGCTCCCCGTTCAGTCTTTGCTTCTGTCTAACCACATTATCATGGCCTCCTTTTTCTTTCACCTCTTCCTCATTTACCTTGTCTGCTCCTAAACCCAACTCGATCCTCCTCCTCCTCATCTCCCTTTCTCTGCATGAGTCCATTAACTCTCCCAGTACGATGGGAGACAGTCTTTCTTTAATTAATACTTGATACATTTTATTTATCTGTAGGGTTCTTTCCATGATATTGTCAGACTCTTATAATAACAATCTGAGCCTTTTAGTGGCAGAAACAATCACTTTTATTGGACGTACATTGACGTCAATACTGGACAGTTTCAAAAGTGTTTGTTTTATAATGACATTACATTTAAACATTTAAAAAATAATTTATAATATATTTTAAAATAATAATAATATTAATTATAGCTGTCAATATTATTTGTATACATTATTTACTATTAAAATAAATAAATAAAAATTATGAAAAAAAGGGGGTGAAAGAATAAGTAAGTAGATAGTCAGTCCGGCTACATTTTGGTCTATATTTCTTTTACATTTTGGATTATGAAGCGGATTATGTGGACTTGTGTTTTCTGACCGTGTGTGTGTGTGTTGGCAGGGTGTTTCTGGACTGTCTGATCAACCCTCTACAGGACCAGACGGAGGACTGGAAGAGAGTCGCCAACACTCTGGACAAAGACCACGCCAAAGGTACACAACACTGAGTACACGACACTGAGTACACGACACTGAGTACACAACACCTAGTACACGAAGCCGAGTACACGACACCTAGTACACGACGCCTAGTACACGACACTGAGTACACAACACAGAGTACACGACGCCGAGTACACGACACCTAGTACACGACACCTAGTACACGACACCTAGTACACGACACCTAGTACACGACGCCTAGTACACGACACCGAGTACACGACACCGAGTACACGACACCGAGTACACGACGCCGAGTACACGACACCTAGTACACGACGCCGAGTACACGACGCCGAGTACACGACGCCGAGTACACGACGCCTAGTACACGACGCCGAGTACACGACGCCGAGTACACGACGCCGAGTACACGACGCCGAGTACACGACGCCTAGTACACGACGCTGAGTACACGACACAGAGTACACGACGCCGAGTACACGACACCTAGTACACGACACCTAGTACACGACACCTAGTACACGACACCGAGTACACGACGCCGAGTACACGACGCCGAGTACACGACGCCGAGTACACGACGCCGAGTACAC
>NW_022282624.1:0-3422 GCF_004355925.1 Anarrhichthys ocellatus
TCATAGACTTCTATACAACCAGAGGAGTCGCCCCCTGGTGGACGTTAAGCGGACAAGATTACTATTAAGAATAACTTGTGTTGCAATAAACGCTGTAAAATGGGATAAATAGACGGAGTAATAAACTTTCTGCACATGATTTATGAACTCAAAAGTGTTTTCTTTAAGTAAAATATTACAATTAACTACTCAGTTGCTTATAAAACTCTAATTATTATGGTATTTCTTTGCTTCCATATTGACCGACTAGCACTCATCATTACTAATAATGTAGATGACAACTTGCTTTATTAAATCAAAGAGAGTTCGTCACTGAGCAGCTTGTTTCAGGACCGAGTCAAACATGATTACGTTGCATCACAACGAGCCTCCCTTCAGACCTGACAGGTGGGTTTATTAAACCTGCAGGGTCAGGCGCTCTGTCAAGTTCAGAGAACACAACTGTCTCCTCATAGCCAGATGTTTGACAGTCAGCACATGAATCACGAGGCCGAGTGCTTGGGATCAACTCTGGGTTGATCATCAGAAAATGAAATGAACCCTGTGAGGAGAAGCACCAGAAAATGGCAAAAATGTGAATTAAAATGGCAAAAAGATGGACATGCAACGTAGAAAATGTCTCTAGAAAATGACAAAGAAATAAAACAGTGATATCTTACTGTTATTACTAGTAAATAAGTTAATTTAAACAGAAGCTTGTATTCACATTAAATGGATTTATTGTCAAAGTCAGTTACTTACTCACATGTGATGGCGTCGTATGTAGCTCATTAGAATTAAAACATTACTTCCCTGAGTTGAATTAATTATTTGCCGGATTATTAATCGGTTGCATTATCAGTGAGCTGCATTTCAGGGAATCCATCAGCAGAAATAGAAGATCATATTCATAGCTACGTTTTCATTGGTGTTTAATCACCTGAAACTAAGAACCGTTGTGTTTCCGTTAGCTTAGCATGAGCCCTTCATATCTACACAGGGAGCTGGCGGCGGAGTCCGACATGTTTCTACTTGTTTCGTGTTTTCTTTTCATATAGACATAACTATATTTAAGTATATACATTTACTAAGTAGCTCGTTAATATATAGCTGTATTTGACGTTATGTTACTTGTGATGCTTCACTGACTTCATGTTTACGGTCGCGTTTGCTGACTGCGTTACAGATGTAACCGATGTATAAATGTCTTTAACAGCTACTTTAAAGAACATAATTTGACTCACAGCACGACATCTAAAAATCTCATTTTAAAATGTCTTTTTTTTATCCACTTTTTTTACTGTCTTCTAATTTTCGAGAGCGTCCTCGGGTGTCAGCACAGATATTAATGAGCTCATTAAGGGAGATTAATATCTGAGACTCTGCTGCATAACAAAGCATGTCGCTGATTACCAGATGGTGTGGGGGGGGGGGGCTCTACCTCTCTTATTTGATCTTTTTTTATTTGTAAAATTTGTTGATATTTGAGGTCATTATTGAAGCTACTGTCTCGTTGTGAGTGCACGACCCGTCGCCCACCAGCAGGGGGCAGAGGAGAGCCGGAGCATCGCGTCCTGCTGACTGTCACCTTCACTGCACACTTGTTGAATTCATGCGATGAATGAAAACCTCGTGAGATCAGATCTGACAGGAGCCACACCTCTCCGCTCTCAGCTCCTTTAATCCTGAAGTGAGCCCCGGTCCTCACAGGGGCGCTCTGGATCTACGAAGGTGTGTGTGTGTGTGTGTGAGTGGGACATATACACACACACACACACACACACACACACACACACATACTGCAGGACTGGACTCCTGTGTCCCCTTTACGTCGAGTGTTTGCTGCTGCATTCTGCATCTACTGTAACAACAACTGCTGCATCGTTTACACAAGGAAGCATCGACTTGCTGCTCAGTCAACTCTCAACTTTGTCTTTAATCAGTTTCTACTCATACTAGTTAAATATATCTATCTTATGTATTACTTTGCTATATATCTGTATTTATCGATGTCTTCGTGCTACTGATGCTGCAACACCTGAATACCTGCAATGTGTTGCCAGTGTTACTTCAATTTGCCATATTTGTTTATTGACGTGCAATACTTCCATCCTGATACCTGAGAGGCCCTCTGCGTGCTCAGTGATGTTTATTATGACTGTATTTATTCACGAGGAGTGGCGAGAAGCACAGATGATATTGAAAGCAGCTGTAGCAAAAAAGCAATGATGAAAAACAAGATGAAACCATTCAGCCGCTGTGTTTTTACTTTCTGCTGCACACAAGGAGCTCTGCAACCAAAAGCATTCCTCCTCTGGTGTTGCACCGTCTCTGTTGTCTCTCTTCACAGTATGCATTCACATAAATCCTTATCATGCAAGGGCGTGTTGAAGAACGGCCGGGCTGTAAATTATCCCCCTGATGAAGCCTCACTGTAAATGAAACCCCCTCGTAAAGCATACAGACATGCACCTGTATAATTGGGCCATTATTCCGACTGGAATCCTGAACAACCTGGTCACAGACACAAACAATTGCTTCAGACTTCACCGTCTACATGTCTTCTTTTAAGCACCGTCACCTCCATCCTGGCATATGATTCTTGGCTCCGGCTCAGACTCCAGGTGCATTGCGACACATCCTTCAGCCACTGATAGCTTCTTGAGCAGAAAACCTGTCCAACTGACATTTATGCATAACAACAAGCACCAGTGTGTACGCGTGATAATTAGAACGTGTGCTCCACGGAGCCTTCTCACGTCTCCTTGAGTCTCTCAGTTAGGTGCCCGCAGGGGGAGTTTTATTTTTAGCTCTTTGGTCTTTGATTAAAATATGACTCTCTTGTTGACCTTCACACCTGCCGCAGCTCTGCCAAGTCCACGGGAACACGAGCACTTGATAAATAAAGAGCTGTCACCGGAACCGCTGACGAGACATAATCAATTGGCCGGGCCCTTCCTGTGCACGGTCCTCGTGAATGCTGCTGGGGGGGGGAAGGGACCCATCCTTCCCTGCAAATGTTTCCCCCATTTTACCCAACGGGTTAGGGTTACGTCACGCTACGTATGTGTGCGAGGAGCTTCTGTTGCAACGCTAGCGACGTGGCCCAATGTCGCTCTGTTGGTCGTTCCAGACTGGAAATATCTCAACAACCATCAGATGGGTTTGTGCAACATTTTGCACAAAGGTTCATGGTCCCCAGAGGAGGAACGCTAACAGAGAGGCAAAGTCCCGCCCCTTCAGGTGGCCCACAATGGGACCTTATTTGGGAGATAAACACATTTTCTTCCTAAACATTAAGCACTTGTTTCTGTTTGAATTCACAACGTTAACACGTGATTGTGGAGCGCCATCATTTTGACGAGCTGGACTACCCGGCGACAGGCTGACCCGGCGGCTGACCCTAACAGCTTTACACGAGGGGGGGGGGGGGGGGGGGGGGG
>NW_022282624.1:3522-7154 GCF_004355925.1 Anarrhichthys ocellatus
GGGGGGCGTCCTGACTACCTGAGTGTTGTCTGTCTGTCTGTTGGTTTCAGCACTACGGACAGCGCCGCAGCTACACACAACAAACAGCGCCGTCCAGTACTACCAACAACACACCGTCATAGCTACGCGCATGAAGAACATGCACTTATTGAAATAGTATTGCTCCGTTTAACCCGTCTAACATTCACACGCAACAGGCCAAGCCTTACATAAACATTACATTGTTCTGCAAAAACACAAAAGTAGTTGCAACGTTGATTAGTGATTGTAGGAAACTCCAATAAACTAGTGAGCATCTACTTTATAAGGAGCAGTGAACGAGCGATTTGGGACACGGCCTCGGTTTTGTTTTCGTGTCACAGGAAGAGGCAGACGGTAGATGGATGAGCGGGTAGAAATATCGATCGGCACAGATAGAAAGAATAATTGACAGATGATGGATGGATGAAAAAGAGAAGCAGACGGGTGAGAAAAGGGTTCGAGGAGACGGACCTGCTGCACCTTGTTGGCGGCTTCATTACCTTAACGGATGAATGTGTGACAGAAACACTCTTTGGATGTCCAGATTAATTAAAGTCGCTTTAATTGCCAGCGGGCACGTTGTGTGTGCATTTTCTTGTGTTTATCTATTTGTTTGTATTTGTAGTTGTACTGTATCTTTAAGAAGTATTCGTGTGTTATTGTTTCACAACATTAAATCAAAATAGATTTAATTTGACTTTTTTTTAACTGTCATGAATAGAAAAAGATTCAATATCAAAATATATCACACATATAAGATACTAAATACTGCAGCAGCAGTCATATTTTTACTATTTGTATTTATATTTAATTTGCATTTGTTTATATATTTGTACTTTTTAGTCTTGCTCTAAATTTGTAACTCAATCAAATTTTGTTCGATTTAATTAAAAATTTTAATTAAATTTTTTTATTATTTATTTATATATTTTTATTTAATTTGTTTATTATTTATTTATATATTTTTATTGTTTACTTTATTTTAATCCATTTTAAGTTTGTATTTAATTGTATTAGTACTTGCATTTTTTAATTGTATTGTACTTTGTATAGTTTATTTTTCATTCGTATCTCTATTTGTGTTTTTGATTTGATTTTGTTGTTGTTGTATTTGATATTTATATTAAAGTTTGTATTTATCTGTTTACTCCTGCTGTGCATCATTTTACTGTGACACGGACTTCAACACAATAACAACTATTCCCCCAAAACAGATTGCATTTCCATCTGTGTTGTTATCATCTTACACAACCACCGACCATCATCCCGTGGATGTCAGGAGTGTAAAATGATGGTGTCGCTAAAATTGCACAACCCCCCCCCCCCCCCCCCCCCCCCCCAAACATGATTTTCAGGAAGTAATCCCGCTGAAGAGTATCGGAAATGAGATGCACCGCTGAAGTCCTCTACACTTTTATTAATTTATTTTTAAATGTGATCAGGTCGTAGCTCTCTCACAGTGTGCAGCGTTAATGTCAGGGCTGTTCTGCACGTGCATGAGAACAAAGGTACTTCAGAAAGGATCAGAACGGCGTCATGGATGAAACCTTCTCCTTCTCAAAGGTTAACGGTGCGTTCAGGCACAATGGCCGTCTTTGTCATGGCGGCCTCATTAGCATGCACAGAGTTGCGTCATGTTGGGGAAGGTGCTACTACATCCACCCCTGTCATAAAATCAATACTCCATCTTCCGAAGGCTCCACCAATAACTCATTTCGGCTTTGTCACAAAACCCCGGTTCAAGGGCCGACTCTCGAAATTGTTCACCCCCGGTTGAGCGGAGGCGATGTAGCGATTCTTAAAACATGCACTTCATAAATATATAAGTATACAGTCGTTCTCTCAGTACACCAGCACAAACCGGTGTTCCTTGTTCTCCCGTCCTGTGTGAGACGAGTGGTGTGTGTTGGGACGCTCTGTGTTTGTTGTTGTTGGACGAGCTCTTCAAGTGGTGCTCTGAATGTGTGCCGGTACGACACAGTGCACATGTGGCAAAAAATCAAAACAAGAATCAGCATGAGCGCGCGCACACACACACAATCACATACACACACACAATCACACGCACACACACAATCACATACGCACAATCACATTGTTACACACACAATCACACACACAATCACATACACACACACACAATCACACACACACACACAATCACATACACACACACAATCACACACACACACACACACACACAATCACATACATACACACACAATCACACACACACACACACGCCGACGGCTTCGACGTGAAGCCGAAGCCGTTTTCTCGGTCACCGTCTTCACTGAGTGACTTGACAAGTTTTCCGATCTCAGAAAAATCCGTTTGAAGTTCGCTCCAGTAATTGGATGAATGACTTTACGATTATGCAACTTTTCTTGCTGAGTATTGATGTATTTAAAAAAACAACTATTCGACAAAGACTCCAACTCACTTGTTTTCAAGCTTTCGACCGTATCGCATGGTCTTCATCAGCAGGTTGAGTTTGCTCAGTTTTCGTGAAAATGAAGACGTTCAAACTACCGGATCTTCTTTTCTATGTCGGTTTAAAAATCCTGGACTTTGGAAACAATCCCAACTCAAGGTTCACTTACTCGTTTATCTGGAGCTTTCTACCGTATCACATGGTCTTCATCAGCGGGTTGAGTTTGCCTAGTTCTCATGGAAAGGTATTCAAACAACTTTGAGGACGTTACATTATTTTCCTGTCTATGTCGGCCTAAAGATTCTTGTCTTTGGAAACAATCTCAACTCAAGGTCCACTTACTTGCTTGTTCTGGAGCTTTCAACTGTGTCAAACATTCTTCATCTGCAACATGAGTTTGCTCTGTTAGTGCGGAAATAAAAGACGTTCAAACTCTCAGTGATTATCTTGTCCATGTTTCCTTGAAAGTTCTTGAATAAGTAATCGGCAAACCAATCTAAACTCATCGCACACTTACTCGTTTATCTGGAGCTTTCTACCGTATCACATGGTCTTCATCAGTACTTTGAGTTTGCTCACCACCTCTAAGACTTTCCATGATTTTCTTGTCTATGTGAGCTTAAAAATATTTAACTTTGGAAAACTTAACTCAAGGACCATCTACTCACTTGTTCTGGAGCTTTCAACTGTGTCAAACTGTCTTCATCTGCAAATTGAGTTCAACCTGCTGATGAAGACTGTGATTCAGCTGCAGAGAAGGGTCAGTGTTTATTCCATCCGAGCTCTGAACTCTAGCTTTCATTAGCTGATTGGCGTGTTTCAGTCATGCTTCTCAATCACTTGTAGTCCCTCAATGTTACCTCAAGACGAGGGTCAACCTCACACCAGCAACAAAGACTAACTAATTGTGTGTCCGCAGTATGAAAACGGTCAAATAATGATCCAACAAAAACGAGCCTTTTTTAGCCATATTTCAGTGACATTGATTTTCTCTACCCAGATCTGGTCTGGTTTAACCCAGACCTGATCCTAGTCTACCCAGATCTGGTCCTATTCTACCCAGACCTGGTCTGGTTTAACCCAGATCCGGTCCTATTCTACCCAGATCTGGTCTGGTTTAACCCAGATCTGGTCCTATTCTACCCAGATCTGGTCTGGTTTAACCCAGATCTGGTCC
>NW_022282625.1:0-7152 GCF_004355925.1 Anarrhichthys ocellatus
AGTAGAGTCATTTTCTCATAGACTTCTATACAACCAGAGGAGTCGCTTTAAAACAGAAGATCAAAACAGTTCTGAGGTTTGAAATCGGAGAATCAAAGTTGAGTTCATGAATAGTATCTATTTGTCTTGAACGCATGAAGAACATGTGGAAAGCTTCCTTCATTTATTCACGGAAACAGATGGGGATCCTCCTGTAGTTTGTTTTTCGAGGGTTTGACGCCGACTGAGTTCTTCATCAGCTCATGAACTCACTGAGCGACTCATTAATGAGCAAACAGACATGACTAACTAACCGACAACACGGGAAACAACGTGACCGATGAGCCGATCAAACCAATCAGAGGATTAATCAACCAACTACAAAGTGAATGTCCCAACTAACCAACTGGAGACAAAACCATCAATGCGAATCAATCAGGAAAACTAATCAAGCAAGAGAGTTCCGCTTCTCATCATCGGATCGTTTCTGATTCGTCGGAGCTTTTACTTCCACCTCTTTGCAGCCGTGTGGTTGCAGCTTGAGTTCCTGTTTTCAGACCGTGATGTCAGCTTTCAGACAGAAAACATTAGTAACATCTGCAGGGACGTCAGCTGACAACTTCTCTTTCCCAACGGATCTCCGTCCTTCAGTCCAGAACAGACTATTCAACCGTCTCTTCAACTTCCAGCTCAGATTTCACTTCATAAAGCTTCTTCTCTAAATATTCACATTCTGTGTGAAAGAACTTTCTACAGTCCAGTGGGGAACATTGCTCTTTTTTCTTCTTCTTTAGTTACTTTACATATTAAGGTTTTACATACAAAACATGTATGATGAGTTTATAAGATATGACGCTCTGTAATAAAAGTAAAAGTAGTGTCGTTGTCTCAACCTAAGTAGTTTAGTTGCCTAAACCTAACGAAGTAGTGTCGTTGTCTCAACCTAACTAAGTAGTGTCGTTGTCTCAACCTAACTAAGTAGTTTAGTTGTTTCAACCTAAGTAGTTTAGTTGTCTCAACCTAACTAAGTAGTTTAGTTGTTTCAACCTAACTAAGTAGTTTAGTTCTCTCAACCTTACTAAGTAGTTTTGTTGTCTAAATCATCATATGTCTTTCATATGAACTGTTGTAGTTTTGTTGTCTCAACCTAAGTAATTTAGTTGTCTCAACCTAACCAAGTAGTTTTGTTGTCTCAACCTAACTAAATAGTTTAGTTGTCTCAACCTAACTAAGTAGTTTAGTTGTCTCAACCTCACTAAGTAGTGTCGTTGTCTCAAAATAACTAAGTAGTTTTGTTGTCTCAACCTAACTAAGTTGCTTCCTGTGAAGAAGTTTATTTTAAAAAGACTATACAGGTAACGAGCAGAAATAGACACGTTACTGGTAGAAAATGAGTAACTTCTTTGTAAAATATCATGCAAACCATTGTGTGACGATACGTTCATGTTTGTATATGAACCGGCGTAGAAATATACAGATATATAGTAGAATATAAAGATATGTAAAACCCTCTGCATGCATCGGTGCATCATGCTCATGCACATGTGGAAAAAAGGGTCCCTCCCACTGATAAATCTGTTTCCTCTCTATTTCATCTCTAAGAATGCAACTCTTCCACCTGCAGCCTGACAGACAGCTCATTAACCAGATCACTGACCAACACAGCAACAGACCGTCTGCTCAGCTGACCCAATGAGATCTGGCATCCTGCGTTGTCTCTGCATTAGTGGGAGCCATGTTGGATCCACCTATTTACTGTGGGAGTTAGCAGAGTCTCTGTTTCAAAGCAGCTTCACCGCGACACTGTATGAATCTGCTTTAAATGCAGCAGAGATGACTCACAGTGTGTGTGTGTGTATGTGTGTGTGTGTGTGTGTGTGGGGGGGGGGTTGACAGGTGGAGGCAGAGGGAGATGAATGGCTCCTGGTGCCACAGAGAATTGTTTAATAAACATTTTTATTAGCTTCTTTTTCACGCAGCATCAGTCAGCAGCGAAATCCCATCAGGCATTGTAGCCTGGATGTCACTGAGCAAAACGCTGGCCTGACCAAACGCCGAGGAACACACACACACACACACACTTTAAAGACACAATAGTTGTGAGGGAAGCAGGAGGCTGTATTATGAGGAGATAACTGTCCGAACTGCACACCGAAATAAAAGACTTTAAATGTAGGAGTCCTCATTGCGTCACAAAAATGGCGTTTGTTTAGATACAGACCTTTTAAAAAGATGAAATTAAGACAATGAAGTGAAAACAGTATAAACGTTGAGAAGCAGCAGTAAGGTAACAAGAATAAATGTGTCAGCAACATGTCACGGTTCTCTGTCTCTGTGCTGGAGTGGGAGTGTTGTTGTCGCTGAGTTTCAGGCCGCCTGCCAGTCAACCACTTAGCACCTCGGTCTGTTGGACAAATGACAAACATTCACCTCCTCTGTATTTCTCTGCCTCGCTGCTTTTGCAGTGGATCGATTACTGAACAGACCAACCAGGTCCTACCAAGGGCCAAAGTATCAGGGGCCCCTGGCCTTCAGCTACATGGTGTTAATCAAAGAGACACCAAACCAGAAAGTCCTCACAATGACCACAAAGAGACAGGAAATTACTACAAATAGACCAAAACAATTACAAAGAGACACAACACCACAAAGATACACGTACCAACCAGGAACAGACTCAAAATGACCACAGAGAGACATAAAATGTAGTGTCTGTGCCTCACGTCTCTTCCTCCACCGCTCTGTGAGAGTGTGTTTGAAGAGCTGCCGGTCAAGAGGACAGAATTACTCCAGTTTCTCAGGGAAGAAAATAAAGAAATGTCGCTATAGACACCGTCAACTGGGACCAGATCAATGGATAGAGTAATGAAGGGGCATGTTAACAACATGCTAGCTGGAGCCGTGTTTGGGTTTTAAAGGGCTGACTTGTCCTTAAATGGCCAACGTACAGATGATGAACTCATTTCCACTCATGTCTCCCCTCAAGACATGTTTTCTCTAACCACATGTCACAATAGTTCCGTCTCACACAAACAACACAATGCAACACAACTCGCTGCTTTGTTCTACTGTTCTTTTGCTTCAGCAGCAAATTCCTCAAAGCAAGCTCCAGGTATTTCCAGGAATCAGCTCTGACATTTTGGCCAAAATCAATCACATGATTATTATCATTATTCACTCCCGAGAAGCACTAAAGCTCTGGAATGAGTACTTGGCAGTGCCGTTACCGAAGAACAGAAGTTACGTGAGAAAAACATTAAAATTGACTTCTCGTTTGACACGAGGAACAAACATCTGTCTGCTGGAGGAAGGTCGTTCGTTGGACTCATCTACCTGTGTGTGTCTTTATACTTCCTCAATCGAGTTCATGTGAATAACAGACCGAAACGTTTAGTGTGATATCTATGAATGCTGGAAGAGTCCACGGGATGATCGATCTACTGTTATGATGTCGGTCCACCAGACGAACATCTGTTTGCATCTGGCAGAATAAGAATAAAGCATCACATCTGCAGAGAGAGGTGCATCGACTCACTGTGAGTAAAACACTGCAGCGTCACTGAGCTGCTGGAGGCTCTCTGAGCTTGTTGTTCTGTGGTGCAGCAGTAAAGAAGCAGAGAGTCGCTGGATTTATGTTTGTCTGACGGAAAGTTCTGCTCCGACCCGTCGGTGACGCTTTAAAAAGAGACAAAGCCCTGAAGAGCAGGACTTTACTGTAGCACGGGTCTGTTAGGGGACGTAATGAGAGCGTGTGACGTTTAAGTACGTTAAAGAGAGGAACACACCGCGGCCCGTCTGACAGATTTACTGTCCTGCACCTAAATGCCTCACGGCCTGCCCCCCCCCCTCCAATCACTCTCCTCTCAAGAAACACAAATAATAATGATTCATTGTCTGCATGAACTTTAGCAGCATGCTTGTTTTTTGAACTGATAACCGACGACTCGTAAACCGGAACCTTCAATTTAAAGGTCGACGCAGTAAAATGTAGATTTTCTAAACTGGTTCCATCGACTCAATTACTGTTAATAAGTAATTTCTTCTTCATAAATCTGGGCCTCGCTGTCGAGTTTGACTTAACGTCCGGTGGCAGTTAAGACTTTACAAACTTCCAGAGCTTTGTTAGTACGAGCTGCGTGAACGGACTCAGAAGAAGACGACCTGCTGACATTCAAACAAAAACAGGTTTGAACAAGTTGTTAAAGTATTATGTCTGTTTGCTCCTCGTCTCTCGTGGGCGCTACTTATATCGCTGACGGCGCTTCAAATCAGCTGCTGGATCTTATTGGGTTCATGTCACAGAGGTGTTGATGCGTTTGAGTGTTTAGAAGCTTCTTCTGGAACTCCTCAAACACCAACTTTTTAACTCTTTCTTAACTGTTTTTTAAATTATCACATATATATTAGATATAATTCCAGTTATTGTCAAACATATTTTAAAGCCAACATATTTGGCTCTTTTTCCCCCCTGTAAGCTGTTTCCATTATTTCGTCCCAGTGTATTGTTGGTGGAGCTCCGGGTGTCGCGGTGAAGACGTTCCCCCCGATCGTCTCAGGAACAGAACATTCATCCAGACTAACGGTGATCAACGGACCCGGCTTCAGTGTGCACATGACAAACAGCAGGCGACGCTCTAACCGTGTTAAATTGAAGCAATTTCACTCTAATGTGGTCTCCAGATATCTGCTGAATACATTTATTAAAATGATATTAAGACGTATTACCTCCTCGGTAATCACGCTCTCCGCTCAGGGCACGGACTCCAGAGCGGTTTATTCACACTCGTGAAATGATAAAGAATCTCAGTCATGAAGTCACGAAGAGAGAAATCAAACCCGAGAGGGTTCTGAGGACGTGGAACCCAAACCAACATCTCACTGAGGTTTGTTTTTGTGTTTATTAATGCTGGAGGATGCTATGCTGACAATTCATCTGCTCATTGGCTTTAATGAGTTCATGATGACATCGATGTTTCTTTATTTATTTACAAGATGAATTGATGAGGAAACGATGTTCTCAGCTCTGCTGTTAGCAAACATTCAAACAATTTTGTGGACCGATCCCCACTCTGATCATCACCTCGCATATATCAGTGAGTGAGTGAGTGAGTGCATCTGTCCGTCTGTCTGCGGCTAATCTCTCACACCACTGGACCGATCGGCCTGATCCTTTTTTTGTGCTGTTTGCTCACGGACCTCGTGTGGGTGCAGATATTCACACTTTCTGACAACGTATACTCTTGTGTTTTTTATACCGCAAGAGATCGACATCTGCTTCAGTTTGGACTCTTGTTTCTGGGAGGGATTAGAAACTGTTCTCGTCCAGATTTGCATGCCAGTTGGATTTATTTAGGTGCACACAGGGATGCACATGATCGAGGCTCAACAGAGCAGTTGTTAGCGTTTCAGGTTGAGACGAGAATCTGTGGGTTTACAGACCGGTCTCTGCCTGTTGCAAAATGCAGATGAAATATTCAGCGCCTTCTTATTCATCAACAAGCTTCAGCCCCGTGAGACAGGCAGCTGTCTGTCTGCACCGGGAAACAGCTGCATGGTTCCAGATGAGAGGATATCTGTTGTTTAACACGTACAAGTTTGCCGTCTAGATGGGATTTTAGCCAGATTGAGGTTTATATTGATCCAATCAAACATTACAGACACACCAGGTGTTCTCCACTGAGTGAACTTGTAGTTGCTTTTGTGTTCAGTCAGCAGTTCTGTTGTGAGTGGTGAACAAAATAACATATAATTACTTTTTTGTGCTTTAAGCTGCACTGTGGCTGCTTCCTGAAGACGAACCCTTTGGCCTGAAGACAATACATGTACATACATATATATGGTACATGTAGTATCAATGGCTGAATGATGAAGGCTGTGGGAGAAGCTCTTAAAATGTATAACATATAATACTTATAGTGTAGTAGAGTAGAAGGTGTGACCACGTTATGAAATCAAGCGTTTGGAGAACGATTCAGGAATCTCAGACAGTTTGAAACCATTGCTATTAAAACTCCGTCTGCTCCGTCATCGCTCATCAAACCGCTCTGCTGTGGCTCACACGAGACCCAGACAGGAAGTAGAACGTTATAGAAGACGTAATGCTCCTCCTGGTGGAGAGAGGAGTTTAGATGGTAAAAACATACATATATTGTTTAAATTATTGCTACACTGGTTCTGTACGAAAGAATCAGAGGATTTCTTATTTTACTCAATTCAGAGTTTGTTTAAGAGGTTTCTTTCAGTTTCTCTTCAGATGATTTACCAGTCAAGTATTTTGAACTCTGTGGATGTTTTCAATATGAAATACATATTTCTGATACTGCCGCTCTCCCACCAGAGATATCAATGCTTCGTGCAGCTTGTCGATCTTCCCGGGCTTCACGCTGAGGTAGCGTGACCTTCTGGGTGAAGATTTATCGAATGCCCGTCAAGTTTTCAGTGCGTAAGACCCTGAACCAATAAACTAATATCGCTTCTGACTTTCCAACATTGAGCAAAAATAAATCGATAGTTGGGACCGCACTAAGCCCCCCCCTCCCCCTCCTGGCAGGGTCTACTGGAGCTGCTGTCTTCTGCTAAGAAGGAGATATTGGATCGTGTGAGCATGTGTTCAGCATCATATCTGTTTCTATATCTTCTTCTTATTTCCTGAGCTGAGAGCAGAAGCTGGGTAATGCTGTGTAAGCTCTGCATATCTGTCCTGCTGTCCTCTCTCGTCCCCGTTCACACAACACAACAACAGTGTGCATGGAGACTAAAGCTCACCTTCATGTTCACACTACAGCACACGCACTGCTGGATAGTTTCAGATCTGAGCAAACGTTTTAAAGGAGTGTATTCAGAAGTCATTTGAAGTTCCAGTCTGTTCACTTCTCTCCTGCTTTGATGGATGCTGTGTGTAATTATATTTCTCAATCTAAACTTGCGTCTTGTTTTTTTCATATCTAAACTTTGCAGAAACAAACCAAGCTTGAAGAGATGCGCTGAGTAAAAAGGACGCGGACGTGACGTTTCCTCAGAGCAGCAAACAGAGCGAGACATGAAGCAGCTGATATGAAAACATATATACATATATATATATGTATATATATATATGTATACATATATATATATATACATATACATATATATATATACATATATATATGTATATATATACGTATATATATATAT
>NW_022282626.1:0-7148 GCF_004355925.1 Anarrhichthys ocellatus
ATCTTCATTAATAATCATCTCTAACTTGCTCTATTTTCCGCAATGTTCACTATTCGTGTATCATTTTAGGTCAACGTGAAGAAAAGTGTGTGCTCCATCATACACTGTAGCTATGGAAGCAAACAGACTCACACATTTGGCCCCGTAAGCCTGAAAGTGCCAGCAGTGCCCAGGAGCTGCCGGGCCACAGCGTTTATTTAAAAAGAAAACACGTCACTTTTAAAGTCACTCCTGTTATTTACGTTTTTCGACAGAGAAGCAAAGAAGCCCTCCGGTTTGAATAACCCCAGTGAACATTTTTCCGTTGAATAGACGTTTAAAAGACGTCTATGCCCAACGTTGAAAAGACGTTCAGAATTGGTTCAAAAGTGAAAGTTTTTTCGCCGACTATTTGTAGACGTTGATTCAACGGTCACGCTTAGACCAGATTTAAACGTGATTTGCAATACTATAATTTTTTGTCCTCTACATTGTGCTAATAATAATATATCATGATTTAGAGGCTTACTAATAAACCACATCCACATTTATCAGTTGAAAGCCAGTATTGGATTGGACATCACGTTCAGAAAATGTTGAGTTTTTTGTTGTTTAATATAGGTAATTGTTTGCTTAAAGAGATATGCAACAGTCGCTCAGTTCTCCTCTCTGTCCGTCCTCTCAGAGTGCAGATACGTGGCGGTGGATCTGTCGGGTCACGGCTTGTCGTCGCATCGTCATCCCGGAGTCTTCTACTCTTTTCCTGAGTACGTAATGGATGTGCGCAGAGTCGTTGACGGTGAGTGAGTTTGCGAAATTACACAACACGTTTGCCCACAAACAAGTGTGCCCTGGGGCTGGGTGGTGATTCATTATTAGTGATCGTTAACTTTTAATGGAAACATGTCTCTATTATATGAACGTTGTGAAATGTCACAGAATGAAGGATTCTGAGCAGATTTGAATTATAAACAGTTTTTTTGGTTATTGAATGGTCTTTCTTTTACAAATTTGAAGAGTTTTGTTTACAGTTTTTTTTTTTATAGCAGATGACAAAAATGACAACCAATACACCTTCACCCTCTCAGGAAGGGTTACTGTTGTGATATATTCTAATACTACCACCCAGCTCTAGTGCATCTGTATTGCAGTGAAACCACAGCAGTGACGTTGTCTCTCAACTGTAAACAGTCTGAGTGTTCTGTGGTGAGATACTGAACCTGGTTGATGATCTGTGAAATGACTCCCACAGCTCTGCACTGGAGCCACTTCTCCATCATAGGCCACAGTATGGGTGAGTGCAGCGTAACAGCAGAATGGGAGCATTAAAATGTTAATGTTATGTTATATTTACAGTATAAAAAGTCTCTTTTTTTATTTCAGGTGGTAACGTTGCTGGAATAGTAAGTGACAGTGTCATGGCATGCTACTATTTTCACAGTACACATATACTGACTCTGTAGAGAGTATTTTGCTGTACCGTGTGGTATTTTGTCCCTGTTATGTCCACAGTTCAGTGCACTGTATCCTGAGATGGTGGATTCTGTCGTATTGCTGGACTCTTATGGATTCTTACCTGCAGATCAGGTACTTTCAGTTATTTATAAATTAAAAAATGAATTTGTTGCTTAGTTAAGAGTGAGGGAAAATACAATGTACTTTGAAGTTGTGTTGCAAAATATCTTATTTTTATTTCCACCAGGTTTCAGAATGGTCCTCCAACGTGTTGAGAATCCATTGTTACGGCTCATTCATCTACCTCTCTCACCGCACGTCTCTTCAAATGTTAACACCTCCAAACTTAATCTGGAAACTTCTGATTCCACGTTTGTGTTTAGATTATAGCCAGCCAGGTCACCACGTTTGTGTTTAGGCAAAGTAATTCAATTTAGTAGAAGCTGAAATCTTTGGAGAAAACATACAGATTTCTTTTATTTTCTCAATATTGATCCACTCAAAGGGAGATCAGTTTATATGAAGGATGTATTGATGTTCTGTCTGCCATGTCACATTAAAGGGATTTTCTAACAGTTTAAAGGTGTCGTTGACGAAAAACATCATATAAGCATGCTGAAAACAACACAGTTGGTTTCATAACAGATAGATAACAAGTAAGAACATCAATAGTTCCGAGAACTAAACCTGGGCGTCTACGATAAACACTTCCCGCACGCACACCAAATGTTCTGTCACAATTGGTCTGATATCTCAGACGCGGACAGAAAGAACATACCTTATTTGGAGAGCCGGATGTGCTTTGGTTGTGGTTCAACCGACTGGTTTGATTGGTGGAAGGTGACCTAACGGGGCTGTAGTTATATAAGTGTAAGAACGCAATAACTAATATTTTGGATCTGTTGTATGGTGCCTTGTGCTCAATAAAACACTTCCCGCTGGGTTGCAACTCCAATTCAACGTCTCTTCTCGTCAGTTTGCCACAACATAATTGTTCTGGCAATTTGGGACAATTTGGGGCGGCCTTGAGGGTGGAGTACCCCACCAAAATAGATCCCAAATCATTAAAGGGGAAGCCCCTGGCAGAGACTGAGAATGCAGCTGCATACGTATATTAACAAACAGCTGAAAAGATGGAAATAAGCGACAGAGGAGGAGGCCGAGAGCAGCCCTGTCTTAATGACTTTGTTCAGGAATGCAGTTATTGAAGCCCTGCCAACTCCGGTGCAAAGCAGCCTGGAGAATGTGGTAGGACTGACTTCAATGTCTCACCGACAATTCCGTGATCACCGTGAAGGATGAGGAGAAAATGAAAGAGCAAGAGAGAAGTCTGCAGCAAAAATTAGCACAGCTGCAACTCAGTGACTTTCAAAACAAAAACAAAATAAAGACCCAAGCTCCAATGGTAAATGACACTACTAACCATGCAATGCCAACTGCACCAGATGCACAACCATCACTCGTGCAGCCGCCCGCTGTTGTGAATGTTTATTCACAACAGCCAAACCCACAACAACGACATGGGGCAATGAGACCACCGTTTGCTCGCCCTCGCTGGGAAGGTCAAAGAGGACCACCTTCTTTCCAGAATGGACAACGCAGGCAGCCCCCACAGGGGGCGTGCTGGGGGTGTGGAGAAACAGGCCATTTCCGAGACAATTGTCCGAAACCACGGCCAGACACAGAGTGGAGAGAGGAGGGTCGGGGGTCTCAGTCCATGCAACGTGGGGGTAGAGGCCCAGTAAATCCATAGACAGGTCCAAAATATGGATACTAGGGGTGTCCAGAGAATCCTAAAGGGGAGGGTCAGCATCCAATTATCACCTTAGGAGCTGATAAAGAACCCATGCTTCAGGTTCAATTAGAAGGCAGGCCAACACCAATGATGGTCAACACTGGAGCTACTTACACATGTGTGAGTCCAGAATACGCCACACACCTCCCCTTGTCAGGCAAATTTGTTAAGACAGTAGGATTCTCGGGAATGACACAAATGATTCCAATAACAGCTGCAGTAAGACTAACCTCTGAAGATGGTGAAGCTAAAATAGCAATTTTAGTATCTGATCAAACTCCAATCAATTTGTTGGGAAGGGATGCACTGTGCAAATTAAAAATAAAAGTTTGGTGCTAACCAGATGGGGTGTATGTTGATAGGTCTGGATTGGATTTCCAAATGTACACACAATCTGAATGTGCAAAAGTCTATTGGCTGGGTGATGTTACAGAACCTATGTTCTATGTAACAAATGTATTCAACCGATGGAGAAAACTAATTCGAGCCCAAATCCCAGAAGCAAAGCAACCACTATCTGACTATCATTGCACAATGTTCTATGACTCATCATGCAGCGCAGTATTTGAGAAAAAAATGGGATGAGAAAACAAAAAATGTGACTGTTGAGTTGGTACCACAGTATATTGTAGTAGGCCAACAGGGGGCAGCATTAAGCGTACAACCAAATTCGTTCATTTCAGAGAGGTATGCTGTACCAGAGTCGGGTCCACACTATCACCCTATTGGTCAATTAACCGTTTTGAATCAAAAGACCTCGGTCCAATGATGCATGTTGCTACCCAGATTGAGTGGCAAGAAACAGACAACCCACTTATCTTTTCGTCACGTGATAATAAGATGATCAAAGTCCTTTGTGGAACATCAATGATGGCAAAACCGCAGGTAGTAACAATTCCAACACGAAAAACATTACAAACTGCAACTAAAAGTGAAGGGAGCAAAAACACTTTTATGGAAGACATGTTGACGCACGTGCCAGATCAAGTGTGGTTAAAACATGACAACGATGTGGGGTTGGTAAAGTCTGCCAATCCTGTAAAAATTGAATTAAGGCAAAATGTGAAACTGCCTTATCGGCCACCATATCTGCTAAAACCAGAAGCTGAAGAAGGTGTAAGTAAGACAATCGAAGGCTTGATAAACGCAGGAGTGTTGGTTGAGACGTACAGCGCCTGCAAACACTCCCATACTACCAGTGTTAAAAACTGACAAATCCAAATATGACTTGTGCATGACTTGCGATCAGTAAATGATGTATTACAAGATTGGCCAGCAGAAGTGCCAAATCCAGATACTCTCCTCACGAATGTGCCACCTGATGCAACATTCTTTACAGTAATAGATTTGTGCTCAGCATTATTCAGTATTCCATTGCCTGAAGACTCTCGACATCTTTTTGCCTTTACATACAGAGGACAAAAACTCCTGGGTTTTGTTCCAAGTGGATTGAAAGTTACGCCGAAGGTTTTCTTATACAACAGCCCTGCATTAAACCCTGATTTTTCATTGAGTAAATGTTAGGGCATGTGAGCGTGCCCAATAGCTCTCAGCCACCACTTCTCACGAAAACGATGTGGTGGTTACAACTAATCTCTAACACCGCTGACAATCACTGCTCATGAATCTTGGCAACTCCAATCAAACTGTCAACCTTGGCAGTGCTGTTCAAATATGAATTAAGATTTTGTTAGAGCATTGCTTATGTCACACCTCAAATGTCTGTGGAAACATGTTTTAATGTCGGTTTAATTGAAGAGTACTGAACCGTTAAGGGCCTAAAATACATTTCTGACTTGCTGCAATGTTATGAACCATAAATTAATAGGAAAGCCTTTTAATTTCACTATTCATTCATATCTCGTACTGCTGTAACTTTTATTTTATGGTTTTAACTCTTTATTCAGTTGTATATTTTATTTTATTCTATGGTTAACTCTTTTAAAGTACTACTTGTATGTATCTTTATAATTCCTTGCATCTTTTTATGTTTGCTTTGTTTAATGCCTTTCTAAATCTCACTGTATGTTCAGCAGTTTCCTGCACTCTTTCTGTTTTTATTTAACAATCTTATAGTGCCATGCCCTGCTTCTACGTGTTCTCTTCTTGCTGTTGTATACAGTATTCTCACAAAACGTGTCAGAAAGTTGGTGAACTGTGAACACCGTGGTGGTAAAAAACCATGGTCGAAGAAAAACCACTGCGTGAAAGGTAAGCCCCGCCTCTTCTTAAAGATGATTGGTCCAGACACTAACTCCACATGACCTTTTATCCAATAGCATCTTTAGCTAGCATCGCGTAGGCTTTCAACACCCGGAAATACTGGTGTTGAGCTCGAAAAAGGCTGAAACCGTGTTAAAGTTCCAAGTTTAAAGATATTTACCCACTCGTATAGGTTTTATTTAAATCGTTTCTTCAGCAGAGGTGTTCTCCAACATGTTGCATGCTTTGAAGGGTGTCAGACACCTGCATTCCAGCGCGATGAAACAAACAGGTAACCAACATGTCTGTCTACATGGAGAAATTTAGGAATGTTTGTTAGGTAACAGACGTTTTTAAAACCATGACTGTTACTGAAAATAGGAAATGCTGTTTATGATTTTAATAATGTTTGTGTATGAGCTGCAGACTGAGGCAACTTCACCACGGTCCAGTACAAGGTTACAGCAAGGTTCATGTAATGTCCTAGTTCAACATGGTTGGGCAATGAAATGCAGTTTGTAATCCCAAAACACACAAAAAAATACATAGCAAACCTAAGTTATATTTTGAGGATGAGTTGATGAGTCTCCCAGCCAGAAGAAAGACGCTGCTCAGCCGTTGCTTTTTAATATCCCTTGGGCTCTTTGCAGGAACCTCTTGTCACCAATTTCAGGGATTTTCGGTAGATTGGTACCTGCTATGTTCTGGGCGGTTCTAATCTCTCTCTGTAGAGCCCTCCTGTCCCGGGCCGTGCACAGACCATGTCAGGTTGTGATGTTTCCAGTCAGGATGCTTTCTATTGCTCCACTGTAGAAGTTAACAAGAACTGTGCATGGGAATCTTGCCGTGTTGGGTGTCCTGAAGAAAAATGTTTATTAATGCTCTTTATTGAACACAACAATGATAACACACAGTGAGCACAATTAAAGGGAAGAGATGGCGAAATACAAGTAAATGTGGACAAGGACGTTATGATTTCATAGATTTCTTCTCACGGTATGTATCTTACTTAAAAAGGCAGTTAAACTGGGTTAGAAATGAATGTAGGTAGCAGGCTACTTTGCTTGCGGAATAGTCAGATGTACTAAAAGGAAGAAGAAAGACTCTGCATTTGTGTTGTGCTGTTTTGCAGAAAATTGATCAACAATCGTGATATTCGATGATGAATGGATTTAGTGATCTCTAAAGCGAAAATGCAAAACATCCGGTGGTTCCAGCTTCTCAGGAGGAGACTGTCCGCTTCATTTTCCTGTCTTATACTGTTGGAAATTGAATATCTTTCTGTTTGGACTGTCGGTTGAACATAGAAAGAGGTTTCAGCTGGTCATAGGCATAACTAAATAAGAGTGTTTTATCTCCAGTTTCAGAGCTCTCTATACCAGTACCATGGGGAGAGATCAGAGGGAAAGTCTGGGGTCCTGATCACGGTCGTCCCGTGCTGTGCCTGCACGGCTGGGCTGACAACTGTGGCACGTTCAACACTCTCATTCCCCTTCTACCCAAAGGTAATTGTTGTTCATGTAAAACGTACTCCCATCTCATATATATATATATATATATATATATATATAAAAAAAAATAATATTGAACCTTCTCCGTTTAGTAAAAGTCTGATTGGGACATTAGTGTGTATGCGACGGAAGGTTCAGAGCAAGAGTGCAGCTTTCAAAATCTTCATTAATAATCATCTCTAACTTGCTCTATTTTCCGCAATGTT
>NW_022282627.1:0-7148 GCF_004355925.1 Anarrhichthys ocellatus
ATCTTCATTAATAATCATCTCTAACTTGCTCTATTTTCCGCAATGTTCACTATTCGTGTATCATTTTAGGTCAACGTGAAGAAAAGTGTGTGCTCCATCATACACTGTAGCTATGGAAGCAAACAGACTCACACATTTGGCCCCGTAAGCCTGAAAGTGCCAGCAGTGCCCAGGAGCTGCCGGGCCACAGCGTTTATTTAAAAAGAAAACACGTCACTTTTAAAGTCACTCCTGTTATTTACGTTTTTCGACAGAGAAGCAAAGAAGCCCTCCGGTTTGAATAACCCCAGTGAACATTTTTCCGTTGAATAGACGTTTAAAAGACGTCTATGCCCAACGTTGAAAAGACGTTCAGAATTGGTTCAAAAGTGAAAGTTTTTTCGCCGACTATTTGTAGACGTTGATTCAACGGTCACGCTTAGACCAGATTTAAACGTGATTTGCAATACTATAATTTTTTGTCCTCTACATTGTGCTAATAATAATATATCATGATTTAGAGGCTTACTAATAAACCACATCCACATTTATCAGTTGAAAGCCAGTATTGGATTGGACATCACGTTCAGAAAATGTTGAGTTTTTTGTTGTTTAATATAGGTAATTGTTTGCTTAAAGAGATATGCAACAGTCGCTCAGTTCTCCTCTCTGTCCGTCCTCTCAGAGTGCAGATACGTGGCGGTGGATCTGTCGGGTCACGGCTTGTCGTCGCATCGTCATCCCGGAGTCTTCTACTCTTTTCCTGAGTACGTAATGGATGTGCGCAGAGTCGTTGACGGTGAGTGAGTTTGCGAAATTACACAACACGTTTGCCCACAAACAAGTGTGCCCTGGGGCTGGGTGGTGATTCATTATTAGTGATCGTTAACTTTTAATGGAAACATGTCTCTATTATATGAACGTTGTGAAATGTCACAGAATGAAGGATTCTGAGCAGATTTGAATTATAAACAGTTTTTTTGGTTATTGAATGGTCTTTCTTTTACAAATTTGAAGAGTTTTGTTTACAGTTTTTTTTTTTATAGCAGATGACAAAAATGACAACCAATACACCTTCACCCTCTCAGGAAGGGTTACTGTTGTGATATATTCTAATACTACCACCCAGCTCTAGTGCATCTGTATTGCAGTGAAACCACAGCAGTGACGTTGTCTCTCAACTGTAAACAGTCTGAGTGTTCTGTGGTGAGATACTGAACCTGGTTGATGATCTGTGAAATGACTCCCACAGCTCTGCACTGGAGCCACTTCTCCATCATAGGCCACAGTATGGGTGAGTGCAGCGTAACAGCAGAATGGGAGCATTAAAATGTTAATGTTATGTTATATTTACAGTATAAAAAGTCTCTTTTTTTATTTCAGGTGGTAACGTTGCTGGAATAGTAAGTGACAGTGTCATGGCATGCTACTATTTTCACAGTACACATATACTGACTCTGTAGAGAGTATTTTGCTGTACCGTGTGGTATTTTGTCCCTGTTATGTCCACAGTTCAGTGCACTGTATCCTGAGATGGTGGATTCTGTCGTATTGCTGGACTCTTATGGATTCTTACCTGCAGATCAGGTACTTTCAGTTATTTATAAATTAAAAAATGAATTTGTTGCTTAGTTAAGAGTGAGGGAAAATACAATGTACTTTGAAGTTGTGTTGCAAAATATCTTATTTTTATTTCCACCAGGTTTCAGAATGGTCCTCCAACGTGTTGAGAATCCATTGTTACGGCTCATTCATCTACCTCTCTCACCGCACGTCTCTTCAAATGTTAACACCTCCAAACTTAATCTGGAAACTTCTGATTCCACGTTTGTGTTTAGATTATAGCCAGCCAGGTCACCACGTTTGTGTTTAGGCAAAGTAATTCAATTTAGTAGAAGCTGAAATCTTTGGAGAAAACATACAGATTTCTTTTATTTTCTCAATATTGATCCACTCAAAGGGAGATCAGTTTATATGAAGGATGTATTGATGTTCTGTCTGCCATGTCACATTAAAGGGATTTTCTAACAGTTTAAAGGTGTCGTTGACGAAAAACATCATATAAGCATGCTGAAAACAACACAGTTGGTTTCATAACAGATAGATAACAAGTAAGAACATCAATAGTTCCGAGAACTAAACCTGGGCGTCTACGATAAACACTTCCCGCACGCACACCAAATGTTCTGTCACAATTGGTCTGATATCTCAGACGCGGACAGAAAGAACATACCTTATTTGGAGAGCCGGATGTGCTTTGGTTGTGGTTCAACCGACTGGTTTGATTGGTGGAAGGTGACCTAACGGGGCTGTAGTTATATAAGTGTAAGAACGCAATAACTAATATTTTGGATCTGTTGTATGGTGCCTTGTGCTCAATAAAACACTTCCCGCTGGGTTGCAACTCCAATTCAACGTCTCTTCTCGTCAGTTTGCCACAACATAATTGTTCTGGCAATTTGGGACAATTTGGGGCGGCCTTGAGGGTGGAGTACCCCACCAAAATAGATCCCAAATCATTAAAGGGGAAGCCCCTGGCAGAGACTGAGAATGCAGCTGCATACGTATATTAACAAACAGCTGAAAAGATGGAAATAAGCGACAGAGGAGGAGGCCGAGAGCAGCCCTGTCTTAATGACTTTGTTCAGGAATGCAGTTATTGAAGCCCTGCCAACTCCGGTGCAAAGCAGCCTGGAGAATGTGGTAGGACTGACTTCAATGTCTCACCGACAATTCCGTGATCACCGTGAAGGATGAGGAGAAAATGAAAGAGCAAGAGAGAAGTCTGCAGCAAAAATTAGCACAGCTGCAACTCAGTGACTTTCAAAACAAAAACAAAATAAAGACCCAAGCTCCAATGGTAAATGACACTACTAACCATGCAATGCCAACTGCACCAGATGCACAACCATCACTCGTGCAGCCGCCCGCTGTTGTGAATGTTTATTCACAACAGCCAAACCCACAACAACGACATGGGGCAATGAGACCACCGTTTGCTCGCCCTCGCTGGGAAGGTCAAAGAGGACCACCTTCTTTCCAGAATGGACAACGCAGGCAGCCCCCACAGGGGGCGTGCTGGGGGTGTGGAGAAACAGGCCATTTCCGAGACAATTGTCCGAAACCACGGCCAGACACAGAGTGGAGAGAGGAGGGTCGGGGGTCTCAGTCCATGCAACGTGGGGGTAGAGGCCCAGTAAATCCATAGACAGGTCCAAAATATGGATACTAGGGGTGTCCAGAGAATCCTAAAGGGGAGGGTCAGCATCCAATTATCACCTTAGGAGCTGATAAAGAACCCATGCTTCAGGTTCAATTAGAAGGCAGGCCAACACCAATGATGGTCAACACTGGAGCTACTTACACATGTGTGAGTCCAGAATACGCCACACACCTCCCCTTGTCAGGCAAATTTGTTAAGACAGTAGGATTCTCGGGAATGACACAAATGATTCCAATAACAGCTGCAGTAAGACTAACCTCTGAAGATGGTGAAGCTAAAATAGCAATTTTAGTATCTGATCAAACTCCAATCAATTTGTTGGGAAGGGATGCACTGTGCAAATTAAAAATAAAAGTTTGGTGCTAACCAGATGGGGTGTATGTTGATAGGTCTGGATTGGATTTCCAAATGTACACACAATCTGAATGTGCAAAAGTCTATTGGCTGGGTGATGTTACAGAACCTATGTTCTATGTAACAAATGTATTCAACCGATGGAGAAAACTAATTCGAGCCCAAATCCCAGAAGCAAAGCAACCACTATCTGACTATCATTGCACAATGTTCTATGACTCATCATGCAGCGCAGTATTTGAGAAAAAAATGGGATGAGAAAACAAAAAATGTGACTGTTGAGTTGGTACCACAGTATATTGTAGTAGGCCAACAGGGGGCAGCATTAAGCGTACAACCAAATTCGTTCATTTCAGAGAGGTATGCTGTACCAGAGTCGGGTCCACACTATCACCCTATTGGTCAATTAACCGTTTTGAATCAAAAGACCTCGGTCCAATGATGCATGTTGCTACCCAGATTGAGTGGCAAGAAACAGACAACCCACTTATCTTTTCGTCACGTGATAATAAGATGATCAAAGTCCTTTGTGGAACATCAATGATGGCAAAACCGCAGGTAGTAACAATTCCAACACGAAAAACATTACAAACTGCAACTAAAAGTGAAGGGAGCAAAAACACTTTTATGGAAGACATGTTGACGCACGTGCCAGATCAAGTGTGGTTAAAACATGACAACGATGTGGGGTTGGTAAAGTCTGCCAATCCTGTAAAAATTGAATTAAGGCAAAATGTGAAACTGCCTTATCGGCCACCATATCTGCTAAAACCAGAAGCTGAAGAAGGTGTAAGTAAGACAATCGAAGGCTTGATAAACGCAGGAGTGTTGGTTGAGACGTACAGCGCCTGCAAACACTCCCATACTACCAGTGTTAAAAACTGACAAATCCAAATATGACTTGTGCATGACTTGCGATCAGTAAATGATGTATTACAAGATTGGCCAGCAGAAGTGCCAAATCCAGATACTCTCCTCACGAATGTGCCACCTGATGCAACATTCTTTACAGTAATAGATTTGTGCTCAGCATTATTCAGTATTCCATTGGCTGAAGACTCTCGACATCTTTTTGCCTTTACATACAGAGGACGAAAACTCCTGGGTTTTGTTCCAAGTGGATTGAAAGTTACGCCGAAGGTTTTCTTATACAACAGCCCTGCATTAAACCCTGATTTTTCATTGAGTAAATGTTAGGGCATGTGAGCGTGCCCAATAGCTCTCAGCCACCACTTCTCACGAAAACGATGTGGTGGTTACAACTAATCTCCAACACCGCTGACAATCACTGCTCATGAATCTTGGCAACTCCAATCAAACTGTCAACCTTGGCAGTGCTGTTCAAATATGAATTAAGATTTTGTTAGAGCATTGCTTATGTCACACCTCAAATGTCTGTGGAAACATGTTTTAATGTCGGTTTAATTGAAGAGTACTGAACCGTTAAGGGCCTAAAATACATTTCTGACTTGCTGCAATGTTATGAACCATGAATTAATAGGAAAGCCTTTTAATTTCACTATTCATTCATATCTCGTACTGCTGTAACTTTTATTTTATGGTTTTAACTCTTTATTCAGTTGTATATTTTATTTTATTCTATGGTTAACTCTTTTAAAGTACTACTTGTATGTATCTTTATAATTCCTTGCATCTTTTTATGTTTGCTTTGTTTAATGCCTTTCTAAATCTCACTGTATGTTCAGCAGTTTCCTGCACTCTTTCTGTTTTTATTTAACAATCTTATAGTGCCATGCCCTGCTTCTACGTGTTCTCTTCTTGCTGTTGTATACAGTATTCTCACAAAACGTGTCAGAAAGTTGGTGAACTGTGAACACCGTGGTGGTAAAAAACCATGGTCGAAGAAAAACCACTGCGTGAAAGGTAAGCCCCGCCTCTTCTTAAAGATGATTGGTCCAGACACTAACTCCACATGACCTTTTATCCAATAGCATCTTTAGCTAGCATCGCGTAGGCTTTCAACACCCGGAAATACTGGTGTTGAGCTCGAAAAAGGCTGAAACCGTGTTAAAGTTCCAAGTTTAAAGATATTTACCCACTCGTATAGGTTTTATTTAAATCGTTTCTTCAGCAGAGGTGTTCTCCAACATGTTGCATGCTTTGAAGGGTGTCAGACACCTGCATTCCAGTGCGATGAAACAAACAGGTAACCGACATGTCTGTCTACATGGAGAAATTTAGGAATGTTTGTTAGGTAACAGACGTTTTTAAAACCATGACTGTTACTGAAAATAGGAAATGCTGTTTATGATTTTAATAATGTTTGTGTATGAGCTGCAGACTGAGGCAACTTCACCACGGTCCAGTACAAGGTTACAGCAAGGTTCATGTAATGTCCTAGTTCAACATGGTTGGGCAATGAAATGCAGTTTGTAATCCCAAAACACACAAAAAAATACATAGCAAACCTAAGTTATATTTTGAGGATGAGTTGATGAGTCTCCCAGCCAGAAGAAAGACGCTGCTCAGCCGTTGCTTTTTAATATCCCTTGGGCTCTTTGCAGGAACCTCTTGTCACCAATTTCAGGGATTTTCGGTAGATTGGTACCCGCTATGTTCTGGGCGGTTCTAATCTCTCTCTGTAGAGCCCTCCTGTCCCGGGCCGTGCACAGACCATGTCAGGTTGTGATGTTTCCAGTCAGGATGCTTTCTATTGCTCCACTGTAGAAGTTAACAAGAACTGTGCATGGGAATCTTGCCGTGTTGGGTGTCCTGAAGAAAAATGTTTATTAATGCTCTTTATTGAACACAACAATGATAACACACAGTGAGCACAATTAAAGGGAAGAGATGGCGAAATACAAGTAAATGTGGACAAGGACGTTATGATTTCATAGATTTCTTCTCACGGTATGTATCTTACTTAAAAAGGCAGTTAAACTGGGTTAGAAATGAATGTAGGTAGCAGGCTACTTTGCTTGCGGAATAGTCAGATGTACTAAAAGGAAGAAGAAAGACTCTGCATTTGTGTTGTGCTGTTTTGCAGAAAATTGATCAACAATCGTGATATTCGATGATGAATGGATTTAGTGATCTCTAAAGCGAAAATGCAAAACATCCGGTGGTTCCAGCTTCTCAGGAGGAGACTGTCCGCTTCATTTTCCTGTCTTATACTGTTGGAAATTGAATATCTTTCTGTTTGGACTGTCGGTTGAACATAGAAAGAGGTTTCAGCTGGTCATAGGCATAACTAAATAAGAGTGTTTTATCTCCAGTTTCAGAGCTCTCTATACCAGTACCATGGGGAGAGATCAGAGGGAAAGTCTGGGGTCCTGATCACGGTCGTCCCGTGCTGTGCCTGCACGGCTGGGCTGACAACTGTGGCACGTTCAACACTCTCATTCCCCTTCTACCCAAAGGTAATTGTTGTTCATGTAAAACGTACTCCCATCTCATATATATATATATATATATATATATATATAAAAAAAAATAATATTGAACCTTCTCCGTTTAGTAAAAGTCTGATTGGGACATTAGTGTGTATGCGACGGAAGGTTCAGAGCAAGAGTGCAGCTTTCAAAATCTTCATTAATAATCATCTCTAACTTGCTCTATTTTCCGCAATGTT
>NW_022282628.1:67-7147 GCF_004355925.1 Anarrhichthys ocellatus
ACACACACACACACACATGACACTTACACACACACACCTACACACACACACACACACACACACCAGGAAGCCGGACCCCCACAGACCCGTGACCCAGGTGGCCTCTCTGGTCACATGACCCTCCAACAGGAAGTGGATTTTCAGTTCAGGAAGCAGCAGCAGGATGTTGGACAGCATGCAGATAATCGCCAAGACAACCAGAGAGATGGCGACACAGCGCAGACACCTGGACACACACATCTGTCAGAGGTCAGAGGTCAGCAGAGTTAGTGGCTTCTTCTGCATCCTAATGAACCCTTATACAACCTTTGGCCTGGGTAATCAATAATCAATGTGATGATCCATACTTATCTATTCATCTTATGCTACCCCGCCCAGAGGATACACTGAGGTCCTCTCTCCTAGACTCCTAGAGGACTCCATAGGACACACTGGGATCCTCTCTCCTAGAGGTCTTCCTATGACACACTGGGCTCCTCTCTCCTAGAGTCCTAGAGGACTTCCTAGGACACACTGAGCTCCTCTCTCCTAGACTACTAGAGGACTTCCTAGGACACACTGGGCTCCTCTCTCCTAGACTCCTAGAGGACTTCCTAGGACACACTCGGCTCCTCTCTCCTAGACTCCTAGAGGACTTCCTAGGATACACTGAGCTCCTCTCTCGTCTTGTCTCTCTCCTTCTGTATGAATTCATGTCCCATTAACACTCATTACTGACTTTTCTTCTTCCTCACTTTGTTTTCTCTCCTCAAAGGTTTCCATGGATCGTAGTTTCACCTCAAACCCACTGATACTATTGTTAGTATTAATATTATTAGTCACATTACTCTGACTTTTAGTGATACCATTACTTCTTTAATTATCATTGTTATTCTGCTATATATACTTCTATATTACTAGCAGTCGTAATGTTTCCATCATTGCATACTACTCTCATTATATGAATCATTTCTGCCACATTGAATGTGTTGTAACTCTGTTATGTTGTTTATTCTGTAAACATGACATCTATCACACTTCATCCTGATAGAGGACCCTCCTCTGTTGCTCTCTGAGGGTTCTCCTGATGTGAGGGTCAAAGGTCAGAGGATGTCGTATTTGTACAGATTGCAGAGCCCTCTGAGGAGAATTTGTGATTTTGGGCTATACAACATAAATTGAATTGAATAATGAGAATCTAAATGGTTACTTTCTCATTAAAACTAACTAACAGGTGCTTTAAAGCTTCAACATGTTTTTAGTCAACAAAAGACAAAAGATGATAAAGCTGGCAACGTTAATCTGGTTCAAAAACAGAAGATTACAAACTGCTGAAGCGCTTTAGTTCAGGCGTTCCTCAGGGTTCTATAGTTGGTCCTTTACACACAGTGTTACGTAATACAACATAAACAAACATGTATCATGTGTTCACAGCTCCTCAGAGCTAAACTTAATAACAGCAGTTATTAAATCATGTTTATGTCTAATCGGACACGTTTACAGACTGGTTCAGTTCAGGAAACTAAAACATTTGGTTTCAGCTGCAATCACTTATTCTTTGGTTATTTTATTGCTAACTTGTTATATTTTATAGATTTATAAATGATCGTCTCTCTTCTGGTTTCACTTTGAAACTGAATCTTTTAAATTGATATAAATGTACCCAATAGTTAAATTAATGGATTGTCATTTTTAAAGGTTCACTGTGGACTTTCACACATTTAGTAGATTAGTAGTAGTATTTTTTTATTAATGGGTCTGTTTTGTTAATTTTTTTATGAATATTAATTCATAAATGAATTGCTGCAGATAGATTCTCTGTATCTAAAATATCCATTCATTTCCAAATAATTTCAGTTCTATCTTTTTGAAAATAAATCTGAATTGTATGGAGAATTTTACCAGATTATGCAAAATTAATATTCAACAATTAAAACATAAAAAAGATTAAAATCTTCCTGCAGCATCCTGAACTCAGAGTGAAGCTGCTGCTGATAATAATAATGTGTAAATGTGTTAATGTGATAATAAAACTCACCCTGAAGATGAACAGACGGATGATCCAGTTCAGAGTCTGACACACTGAGCTGGATCAGAAGACATTTATTCATCTAACTGCTGACTCAGCTCATGAGGACACACCCATGTCCATATATAGAAACAGGAAGTATCCTGAGCGTGTTGATCTTTAGAGCCATTTCTTTTGAGAATGAACACAACAAACTAAATACATTAAAGAATAACATGGACCTGAAGAAGAGTCACAGTGTAGAAGTTACTGATTCTTCTCAAGTTTTATCACATCAAGCAAATGTAGACTTTGAATTCTTTGAACAGTTCTCACTTCGGTTAAAGAAGTTAAAGACAGAAAAGTATTTTTGATTTTTCTCTCAGGAAACTTTTACATCCAGTTCTACTGAGCTCTGAGTCCACTTCATCTTTTCTTAGTTTCAGTTCAGTCTTATTTTAGATCATCTGTGGGAACTTTGAGTCACTCTGTTGGTATTGAGGACAACAAAGACTCAAGTTTGACCTCATCATCCAGTTCACATAACATTAGATAAACTTATCAATACATAATACCATCAACACATAACCCTAACAATAGATAACCCTATCTATACATAACTAAAACAATACATAACCCTATCAATACATAACTAAAACAATACATAACCCTAGCAATACATAACCCTAACAATACATAACCCTATCAATACATAATACTATCAATACATAACCCTAACAATACATAACCCTATCTATACATAACTCAAACAATACATAACCCTATCAATACATAATACTATCAATACATAACCCTAACAATACATAATACTAACAATACATAACCCTATCAATACATAACCCCAACAATACATAACCCTAACAATACATAACCCTATCAATACATAATACTATCAATACATAACCCTATCAATACATAATACTATCAATACATAACCCTAACAATGCATAATACTATCAATACATAATACTATCAATGCTTAACCATAACAATATATAACCCTAATAATACATAACCCTAACAAAGACTCATGTTTGACCTCATCATCCAGTTCTGACACCACCAGCTGAGTTTAACTGATCCGAGTCCAACTGTTCAGACTGATTCCTCTGAACTGATCTTGGTCTGTTTGATGAAGTTTGAATGAACGTGGACATTAAGTATTCAGATCAAGTAGCTCCTAAAAATAAAATGTGTCAGATTTACTACCAACAGTCAGATATTGAAATACTCAATCATCATTTAAGTAAATATAAGGATCAGATTCAACTCAGTATCAGCTGACAATCAATGATAGAAGAGTCAAAAATACCACAAACATGCTTCCTGCCGTAAATCACAGAGAGAAATATGAAACTTTATCGAACTTTACAACACATGATGTGAGACCTGAACATCTGGGAAGTTTAAAACTGGATATGAGGACGGACGATGTGTGAACCGGGACCATTCTGATCCACAAGGGCAGATGTCAACATCAGGATGCTTCAGGGTCACATGACCACAAGGAAACCACAGAGAACTGAGTGATTCAACTTCCTCGAAGTGGACCTGCAGCTTCCCTAAAACTGAAGTATGGCAGCATCCAACAGGAAAGAAGTGGTTTGATATTAAATTACATATTTAAGTCACGATTATCCCCTAATGAGGCAAAATCAAATATATGGATCCAAAACTAAATATAGCCACAAGCAGTCATTTTGGGTGCAGCTAAAGAAGTGAATCAATGAACTGAATCAAAGAATCAGATGAGCAAAGTTTAATTCAAGGCAAGATAAGATTATTTGTACAGCACATTTCAACAACAAGGTAATTCAAAGTGCTTCACATAAAACCATTAAAACCATCAAAACCATCAAAGCAATATGCAAAAGAAAAGGAGATTTAAAAACAATTAGGAACATTGATTGAAACATTAAAACAGTCATTAAAACACAAAAAAACAGTGTAAGAAATAAAATACAGTAGTAAAATGCAGAAATGTATTAATATCCTTGAATGTGGTTCAATTAAAGGCAGCAAACAGAAAAGTCTTTAGTCCTGATTTAAAGGAGCTGAGGGTCTCAGCAGACCTGCAGCTTTCTGGACTTTGTTCCAGATATGTGGAGCAGGACAACTGAACGCTGCTTCTCCATGTTTAGTTCTGACTCTGGGAACAGAAAGTAGACCAGTCCCAGACGACCTAAGGGGTCGGGATGGTTCATAAGGTAGCAGCAGATCAGAGATGTGTTTTGGCCCTAAAGCATTCAGTGCTTTATAAACCAACAGCAGGATTTTAAAGTCAAGTCTTTGCGGGACAGGAAGCCAGTGCAAAGACCTCAGAACTGGAGTGATGTGATCCACCCTCCTGGTCTTAGTGAGGACTCGAGCTGCAGCGTTCTGAATCAGCTGCAGCTTTCCGACTGACTTTTTAGAGAGACCTGTAAACACACCGTTACAGTAGTCCAGTCTGCTGAAGATAAATGCATGGACAAGTTTTTACACATCCTGTTGAGACATAAGTCCTCTAATCCTTGATATATGCTTCAGGTAATAGTAGGCTGTTTATGTAATTGTCTTGATATGGCTGTTCAGGTTGAGGTCTGAATCCATAACTACACCTAGATTTCTGGCTTGTTTGTGGGTTTTAACATCAGTGATTGAAGCTGAGCACTGACTTTCAATCGTTCGTCCTTGGTACCAAAAACAATTACTTCTGTTTTATCTTTGTTTAATTGAAGAACATTCTGGCCCATCCAGTTGTTGATTAGTTCAATGCAGTTACCCAGCCCTTGTATGGGATTATAGTCCCCTGGTGATATAGTTATGTAGATTTATGTGTCGTCTGCATAATTATAACACACTGTCGTTTTCCATAATCTGAGCTCGTGGAAGCATGTAGATGTTGAACAGAAGAGGCCCCAGTATTGAACCTTGGGGAACACCACATGTCATTTTAGTCAGCTCTGATGTGTAATTAGCTACAGACAGATCCACCAGGTGGGGCAGTCCAGGTCACCCCCACAGCGTCGACCTCTTGTGAATCAGGACCGTCGGAAAGTGCTTCACCTGTAGCCGAAGGTCCATTCAGCTTGTTCTGTGAATGATTTAATAGAGAGAGAGCGACAAGCTAATCGAGCAACTAGGCCACACCCGGTTTGTGTCCACTCTTGATCTCACCAAAGGTTTCATCCAACAGATGATGGACCAGGTGCTCTGGCATCGGCTACACTATTGGGAGAGTGGAGGCCATCACCACCTGGTCTAAAGTAAAAACTACCGATTGGACTTGTGAGCTATTATCAGTGTTTTATCCCTTTGCTACCACTGCAGCCAGCCACACCATGAGCATCACTCAAAACCTCCTTCAGAGCCTCATCAGACCACCTTTTGACTGTGTGAGTGACAGCCGGCTACCTGTTCCAGAGGTTTGTAGGCAGGAGGTGAACCAGGTTATGAAATGAATCCAGTATTTTACTGTCTGGTGTGGCAGGTAACATATTGATTGTAACTAACAATCATCCACCAGCATCGCTGTCAGCTTCTCTCCCAGCAGAGATGGCCTGATGGTGGAGAGGGCAGTTAGTCCTGAAACCAGTGAGGGTCTCAGTCCTGGAACTAGTGAGGGTCTTCCTACCCCTCCAAACCTCTCAGGTTGTTCTGCTGTAGCTGAACAAACCAAAAGCAACATTAAACTGTCACTTTTATTGATTGAAATCAACCTTAACTTCTACCTTTAATCTGAGAAAAGAAAACACCTAAAACACAAACTGCTTTTTCCCCCCAGAGGATTTTCGACAAAAAGACAAAAAACATGTGAACTTTGAACTAAATGTGTAATTTTTCTTTTTTCTTTTCAGACAAAATCATCTCCAAATAACAACAAATTCGACGGAACCATCCGTTTTCAGAACCGTTTTATATGTTAGAAAAGTCACTGATGATCTCCAGTGATTTAGGGTTAGCAGTGATTCATCTCACCACAAACAAGTGCTGTGGACCTCTGTAATCTTTGGGTTAGTGTTAGCAGTGATTCATAGACTTCTGTAATCGTTCAGGACTAATGAGAGAAAGTTACTGTTGTGAGCTAAACTAAAAAGGGTTGTTCTCTGTATGGTGGCCTTTCTAAGACATTTCAGGCTCAACTCTACCGGGACACAGAAGGAGAGCCGGAGAACATCTCGGTTAGAGTGGCTTGTTTTCTGGAGGAAGAGGAGGAGGTGGGGGTCTTTGTGGAGGGTCTGGTGGGGGTGCAGGTCTTCCTGGAGGGTCTGGTGGGGGGTTTTCCAGATGAGGAGGGGGTGCAGGTCTTTGAGGAGGTTCTGGTGGGCTGGCGGAGTGGGTATGGGTCTGAGGACCCTCTGCGTCTGTCGGTGGCTCTCTGCTTCTCCTCCTGGTCCAGCTCCTTCTGCAGAAGCAAAGCTAACCGCCGGTCCTCCCCCTCCTGCCGCTGTCTGCTCAGAAGCTCCGCCTCCAATTCAGCTATCCCTAACATGTCTGCCCCGGGGGGGGCGGACTCTTCCAGCTCAGAGCTCTTCCTCTTGGAGGATCCATCTCCAGTCATGTGACTCCCGTGGGTCCAGGGGTGAAAGTGGACCTCCACTGAGGCTGACGGAGGATCTGATCTGTAGTAATCTAGTCTGGGGGGGGGGCGCTCCACTTGAGACACGAGGATGTTCTCCTGAAACAGAAAGTTTGATTATTTTCAGTTTAAATTCAACAACATCAAAACGTTTTTTCTCCCCTTAAAAGGAACAGTTAAAGATACATTTTTTTTAAACATATATGAAATGTGACTTTAGGGGCAGTTAGCTTAGCATAAAGAGCTTAGTTTACACTATAAAATATGAACGTTGGTTAGTGAAGAAAAAGATTTAACTTCAAGTTTAACTGTTCCTTTAAGATGTTTCAACAGAACAACTTCAAGTTAAAGATTGCTCCCTCCAGGTGGGGACGGAGTGCCTACCTCAAGCGAAGGAGACCCCGAGTAAGTATCTCGGGGTCTTGTTCACGAGTGAGGGTAAGATGGAGCGGGAGATCGACAGGCGGATCGGTGCAGCTGCAGCAGTAAAGCAGGCGCTGCACCGGACCGT
>NW_022282629.1:0-7147 GCF_004355925.1 Anarrhichthys ocellatus
GGGGGCAATCACTTTTTCACACAGGGCCATGTAGGTTTGGATTTTTTTCCCCCTTAATAATAAAAACCTTCATTTAAAAACTGCATTTTGTGTTTACTTGTGTTATCTTTGTCTAATATTTAAATTTGTTTGATGATCTGAAACATTTAAGTGTGACAAACATGCAAAAAAATAAGAAATCAGGAAGGGGGCAAACACTTTTTCACACAACTGTACATACATGTACACATACTAATAATAGTAAATAATAAAAAAGCTATCAAGCTATCATTTTTTGTCCATTTCTATTGTATTTTAAACCTGATTCACATTGTGTCTTCAAATGTTCTTCTTTGCATTTTGAGTTGCTTCTGTGTTTACGAGCACCTGTTTTACCTGCTGCCTGTATCGTTACACATGTTGCCTACTGAAGAAAAATATCTTTTACTGGGACACAAACTGAGGATTCCTCTTACCCAGCATGCCCTGGCTCTTCCAGGTGTAGTCGTACCAGGTCTTGATGCGGTTCTGGACCTCTCCGGGGATGTTGTAGGACGTCATGTACTTGACGGTGCTGTCCATGCAGGCTCGGTAGTAGTTCTCACCGGCTGTCGCAGCTCCGACCACGTCTCTCATCTGAGACCATCACAAAGACACAAATACCTTTATCTCAACGTTTCCACAGATTCTATTCACTTTGTATTCTTTGTTTGACTGTAATCGCTTTGTAACGTTGAAAGTTATCATCATTAATATTATATTTATTATTTACATTAATATTTTTAACATACACGTCGACTCATCTGACTCCACAACTTCTACAGAACTCCTGGACATCTTTAACTACTTCAACATCACCCAACATGTCGACTTTCCCACCCATAAAAAAGGACACACACTTGACCTGGTCTGCACATCCAGCATTACCATCAGCGATCTAACCAGCATCGACCTCACCATCTCTGATCACCTGGCTATCACCTTGGACATAGACATCCCCACCCCCCATGTTAAGCAGAATCGCACCATAACATTCCGGAACATCAAGTCTATCAACATCTCCTCGCTCTCCTCCACCTTGGCTGCCACTGTCTCTGCCTCTGCCCCTATTTCGACTGCCTCCCCCACTGCCCTAGTCAAGTACTATAATGATGCACTCTCCTCCTGTCTTGACGTCATCGCCCCCAAAAAATCCAAACTCGTCTCCTTCACCCACTCCGCCCCCTGGTACACTGACCGACTTCGCCTCCTCAAAGTGCAGGGCCGTCAACTGGAACGTCTTGCCAACAAAACTGGACTTACTGTTCACCTCGATGCCTTCAAACTCCACCAACAACAATATAAAGATGCCCTCAATACCGCTCGCTCCTCTCACTACTCCTCCATCATCCAATCTGGCTTCAACAACCCCAAAACGCTTTTCTCCACCATCAACAAACTCCTCAAGCCCATGGACACCATCTCCACCTCCTTCACCACCAGCAAAGGCTACTCATTTCTATCCTTCTTCAACGACAAAATCACTGCAATACACAACCAGCTGGCAGCCCCTCCCCCCCCTCTACCACCCCCCAAGCCCTCAACATGACTCCCCTACTTCCAAGCCACTCACTCTCATCCTTCAGTTCAATCACTGAAATGGACCTCTCCTCCATACTCTCCAGCATGAAGACTTCCACCTGTGCCCTTGACCCCCTACCCTCTTCCTTAGTCAAGGCCTGCCTCCCCTCACTCTCCCCTCTCATCACCAACATAATCAACTCCTCACTGTCTTCTGGTCTCATACCCCCCACACTCAAGATCGCTGCTGTCACCCCCGTGCTGAAAGAACCTAGTCTTGACCCCGACATCCCCAACAACTACCGGCCCATCTCCAACCTCCCCTACCTGTCTAAAGTCCTTGAGAGAGCTGTTGCATCACAACTCAAGTCCCACCTCAATCTCCATAATCTCTACGAACCCTTCCAATCCGGCTTCCGTTCAAAACACAGCACAGAAACCGCTCTACTGAAAGTCACAAATGACATACTTCTCTCTGCTGACTCTGGCTTCCTCACCATCCTCATCCTCCTTGACCTCAGCGCCGCCTTCGACACTATCAACCAATCCATCCTCCTCTCACGTCTCCAGTACTCCCTTGGCATAACTGGCACTGCCCTCTCCTGGTTCACCTCATATCTCTCAGACCGACTTCAATTCATTGCAATAAACAACTGTAAATCCTCTACCTCCCCAGTCACCCACGGTGTCCCCCAAGGTTCCGTGCTTGGTCCCCTCCTCTTCATCATTTACATCCTTCCCCTTGGACAAATCATCCATCGTCATGGTCTCAACTTCCACTGCTACGCTGACGACACCCAACTCTACTTCTCCACCAAGACCATCACCTCCGTCACCCACTCCACTCTCACCACCTGTCTCACTGATATAACATCATGGATGCAACAGAACTTTCTTAAACTCGACTGCAATACATCTGAAATACTCATCATCGGCCCTAACTCCCTCACCCGTTCAGCCCAGCCCTTCTCCCTCGACATTGATGGCTCCATCGTCACCCCCTCCACCAATGTCCGCAACCTCGGTATCATCCTCGACCCCACCCTCTCTTTCCTACCTCAGGCCAACCACATCACCAAGACTGCCTTCTTTCACCTCAGGAACATTGCACGCCTCAGACCCTCCCTGTCCTCTGCCACCACCGAAATTCTCATCCATACCCTCATAAACTCCAGACTCGACTACTGCAACAGCATCCTCTATGGTTCTCCCAACCAACCTCCACTGGCTCCCGGTCAAATACAGAATAGACTTCAAAATACTACTCGCCACCTACAAAGCCCTAAACAACCTGGCTCCTCCCTACCTTTCAGACCTCCTCCCCCTCCACGCCCCAACCCGTTGCCTCAGGTCCACCGGTGCAAACACTCTGAAGACCATCAGGACCAAGTGCCGGACTTGGGGTGACGGGGCCTTCTCAGCTGCTGCACCTCCCCTCTGGAACGCCCTCCCCATCCACATCCGTGAGGCTCCCTCCCTATCATCATTCAAACAAGCCCTCAAAACCCACCTCTTCAACCTCGCCTTCACCTGCCTGCACCCTACCCTCCTTTACATGACCCATTCAGCACAGCTTCTCCAGTCATTCTTTTTTTTTACCAAAATGTTCTGTTTGTTTTGTTTGCTCCTCTGTCTTTCTTTTTTTTGTTTTGTTTGTTTGTTCTGTTTGTCTTTGCCCTGTAAAGCGTCTTTGGGTATTTTGAAAAGCGCTATAGAAAATCGATTTATTATTATTATTATTATAAATAACTGACCTGACCGATCATGATGGAAAAGGCAAAGACGCCGACAAAGTAATTGATGAGCTGGAAGCAGATCTCAAAGACGGTGGTGGGGTCCGGTAGTCCTCCGATGGTGATCAACGTCTTCACGGCAAAATAGTAACAGCGAATATAACTGTAGGAAAAACAAAAGTACATGTGAGATCCATCTGCAGTTAGAAATCAGGTCTGTTCAGCCTCGTGCTTCATAGTTCACTTCTGTTCTCAGCCCATAGATGATCACGCTCAGAGATTCAAACTTCAACTTTGTTTGTCGAAAGTATCTTGTTCATTTTCAAATCACTTTTATTATTACTCACATTACTATTTTATTACCGATACCATTAATGCACATTACTGAATTTGTCTCTGTGCTTTCTCTCCTCACAGGTTCCTGTGGATCCTGGTTATACCTGGACCTGGTCTTGCCTCCTGCCGTGGTTCTGTCATACACATTGAATGTGTTGTAACTCTGTTGTGTTGTTCATTGTGTACACATGACATCACACTTCATCCTGATAGAGGATCCTCCTCTGTTGCTCTCCCTCGGGTCTCTCCCTCTTTTCTCCCTTTAAAGGGTTTTTGGGGAGGTCTTCCTGTTCCGATGTGAGGGTCAAAGGTCAGAGGATGTCACATGTGTACAGATTGTAGAGCCCTCTGAGGAGAATTTGTAACTTGTGATTTTGGGCGATACAAAAATAAATTGAATTGAATCGAAATGTATTCTTGTTGTATTGACAGAGTGGTGTGAAGCAGAAGCCTCTTAAACTGGTCCAGAAGGTGAGAGGAGATTCTTACGCGTTTCCTTTCCCGTCGTAGACCCACTTGGTGGATCCCAGTCCTTCATAGTCTGACCCCCAGTAGAAGAGACAAGCATTGATGTGCAGAGAGTACAGCAGGTAGGTAGAGGTCCGGATCACCCTGACACACATACACACGCACACGCACACACACACACACATGCACACAGACACGCACACACACACGCACACACACACACGCACAAACGCGCACACACACACACACACACACACACACACACACACACACGCACCAACATAATTACATGTGAGGTTCCTCAAAGATCAATTCTGGTGCTTTTTTACCTGTAATATTTATATAAGAAAATATAAAACCCTTTTTATTCAGAGGACAGCTGCAGTTCAAAGAACGAATATAAGTGTAAATGCAAATATAAAGAAATACAAGATCAATATATCAAAAATGTGCACAATCACAAATACAACGTCAGAAATGCTTCTTAATTCTCTTTTTTGTCAGCCTCTATACAGACGACACAGCGTTTTATGTTGCTGTGATTGATAATATTCAGAGCTCTTTATTAGTGTGTGTGTGTGTGGGGGGGGGGGGGCAGACGACACCAGGCGGAGGGTTGATATTACATCCATTCCTCCATCACTAAACTGTAATATTCACATAAAATGTTTAATTATTTATTATTTACCTGTTTATGAGGCGCTGCATGAATGAAGCCTCTAAAGTGTTTTAGTTGAGACTGAAAATAACCAGTTTATCAAATGAAAGGTTTTATTGACCCACTGACGTCATAAACAACTCTTTTAGGATATTGTTTGTGAGTCATAACCAGAAACTTGTGATCTGTGGTGTTAATGAAACAGCTTCTCCTGTTGTTACCAAAGTCTCCTCACCTGTAGATGTACGCTTTCTTCATCACGGCTTCCATTCTGTCGTTGAACTCAAAGAAAGCCATGTACTGAGAGAGGAGAGACGAGTCAGCGGTTTATCATCATCAGGATCAACATCTGCATGAACACAGAACAGCTGCTGACCTTCAGCAGACGAGGGAATCTCAGCAGAGAGTTCACTCCGGTGAAGCAGTAAAGTATCTCCATGGGAAACAGACTGATGACGTCCATCTGAGACACGAGAGAAGAATCAAGCTCTCATGTTTCATCAATAGCAAGAAATCAAAGAGGAATAAGATATTATGTGGATTATTTCTTTATCATAACATTAAATCATGAAAAAACTTTTGAATATGAGAAATGAGAGTTATAACTGTCAGTACTTCATAAAGATATACACACATATTAATATATGTATGATAATGGTATATCAATGAATCAAAAGGAAACACCTCTCAGATTGATCCTGCGACCCTCTGAAGGGTCTCAAACTGTGGTTGGGAACCATGAAAGTATTTTCTTTGCATCTTACCTTAAACCTCTCAGTGGTCATGTAGTTCTCTCTCATGTCCTTCTTATCACACTGGAATGAAGAAGTTGCAGGTTAGAGAGTAAAAATCAAAAGACAGATTTGAAGTTATTTCTGGTGGTTCCACCGACCACGATGTCTCCTCCGCGGACGAACTGCAGTCTGGGCTGGAAGACCAGGATGTCGGTGACGTAGATGAGGTCGCAGGTGTAGTCCATCAGCAGCCACAGGTGGAGGTTCTCAGGGGTCTGGTAGGGGAACGCCCAGCGGACGGGAATCAACCACACGTTCCAGTTCCAGGCCGCCACGACACAGAAGAGCCAGATGACGTAGATCAGATCTGTGAGACGGAGACAGGAAGTCCTCATCAGCCCAGCAACATGCTGGAAAGTAACAAGTACTTTTACTCATACTGTACCTTTTTTGAGGTACTTTACTTTACTTGAGTATTTCCACTTCATGCTACTTTATACTTTTCCTTCACTACATCTCAGAGCAAATGTACTTTTTACTACATTTACCTGACAGCTTTAGATACTGTACTCATAAATGATGAAGTATTGTTACAGATGAACATGAAGTCATTCAAATGAGCTCCACCTTCAATAAAATAATATACAGTATATTATTCTGCATCATAATACTTCTACTTTTGGTACTTGAAGTATATTTTGATGCTGTTTCGTAAAGTATCATTTAGAAAGCAGGACTTTTACTTGTGGCTACTTCTACACTGTGGTATTAGTACTTTTACTGCAGTAAAAGATCAAAGTACTTCTTCCAGCGCTGTCAACATGGTACTTACTGCTAATGTTCAAAGAAAAATACGACAAGTTTTCACATGATTAGAATCTCCATCATTTTTATGACAATAATATTTCTTTATTACCAGACGATTAATATGTAAATATAAGAAAACTATCTTTAAATATGAATTAGTCCAGAGGTGAAGGAGCAGACAGCTTTGTTAAATGTTGTCATCTTAAGAATGGAGGTTTTATAATTGACAGCATCACATTTAATGTGAACACATACGAGGATCTGACTCAATGTACTAACACAGAATTATCTGTGGATGGAGAGGACAGCTGGACAGACAAAGACATAGATATTATATAAATGTATAATAAATGAACATAAAATATCTAAATTCAAGTTTTCTGAAAATATCTGTCGGCTCACCGGTGAACGGGTCGATGCTGGAAGGGAAGCGGTACTCCATCAGGACTCGGACCCAGTCCGGCATCGGGGGCAGTTTGGGAATTGTCACTGGATGTCCAAGAAGTTCAAAGGGGAGCAAAAAATCCTTCTCTTCCTCTTCCTCTTCTGCTGTTGTAGGCGTTTCTTCCTTCTTCTCTTCTTCTTCTTCTTCTTCAGGAGGAGGAGGAGGAGGGGGAGGGGGAGCTTTGCTCGGTGCTGCAGAAAGAACCAGTACGATAATGTTCTATTTCAGGGGTCTTCAATTCAAATTCCAAAAGGTCCAGATTGAGAAAATGTCCTCGGGCAAAGGTCCGGAACATTACAACAATATCTAAGTTGCGCTATTTAGTACCATATATATATATATATATATATATATATATATATATATAGACAGTATACATATATATATATATATATACATATATATATACATATACATATATATATAC
>NW_022282630.1:0-7145 GCF_004355925.1 Anarrhichthys ocellatus
AAAAACAACAACAACCAGAACATGTTCACATGAAACACTAACGTGTCCCCTCGTGTCTCAGACAATCAGTGTTTTCACATTTGAGACTTTTGAATTGATGTTTACTTTCTGTTTCATCATCATTAATCTGCTGATTATTTTCTGGTTTAATGGTTATTAGTTTTGTGTATAAAATGTGTGTCACAGTGTCCCAAAGCTCAAGTTAACATTTTTTAAATGTTCTTAGATTCCAAAATCACTTATTAATGCTAAATAACACAACAACGGGTAATGGCACACATACCGAACCTTTAGAGGAATATGAAGATGTGTTTAAGTTAAACTTCTCAGTGATTAATGTCTCAACACGAAGGCCGACACTAACAAAACAATATTTAGTTCATTGATTAATCCGACAGTTATGTTCACAACTAACCAGCTGATCGTTTGTTTTGTCTGACCAACAATCCAAAACTCAAACACATTAATGTGACTCTCTCTGACACTCTGGTGTTAATAATGTTACCAAAACTGTTCAGAAGTCTCAAATGTGAAAATAAGCATTTGAACGTGAGACACAAACTGATGTTTTTTGGGGTTTCAAGGCTCCAATGAAACAAAGTTATCATTCAGCTCCGATGTGTTGAGTGTTCTACAGATAGATTAGATCTTCTGTGTGTTTGTGGTGTCGAGGTGAACTTCTGACCAGATGAAGACTGTAATAAACCTTCTGTCAGAAACACGCAACCTGACATTCCGTTTTCATGTGAGGAAACAACAAATACAGACCAGTGTGCACTCTGTGTAGAGTTAGTGAAGCACGGAGATACTGGTCCACCCGATGTCCTGCTTCTCTGTTCACCTTTCATTTTGTTTCTTTGTTTGTTTGTGTGACGATTCCTGTTTCACAAGCAACACTCGAGGGGATGAAATGTTGAGTCCGCCTTCCTGATGCCTGCTCTGTAATTACTCTTTCTTTTTTTTAATAGCTTCTTAGCTCCTTTAATGAGCTCCTTTTTCTTTGTCTGGTTTTCTATGTTTCTTATTGTCTACAAATCCCATAAAAAGACCAAAAAACTCTACCGTAACTCTTTAAAATATTTTTGTTGGGGGACTACTTTCAGCGGCGGATTAATCCACATTTGGTATTTGTAGCAGCCGGACTTCAGGAGTCAGAATGAACGGTGTGTTTGTGTTCATGGTGACGTCGTGAGGCTCATTGGTGTGTTTAATGGAGTTCTGTTGCACAAGGGAAGAACGTATATTAAGAGGAACATTAATTTATGTTTTTTGGTCTTTTAATTGGATTTGTTGACAATAAGGTGAATATAGAATATCACTTTCACCCTTAAAGGCTTGATCCATGGCCTCATTCAGTGGTGTGACAAACGGGCAAGATGCGGCACAAACTCGGCGGGCTTTGAAAAAAATATGTATCGTCAACTTTACATTTCCTGTTTGTGTATTTATACTGTAAAACAACTGAGATACAGCATGTCCATCAGCGACAATAACGCTCTGATTTCACATTGAGTAGCTCAAACATCATCATTTTGCTAAATTAAGCTGGAAAAAAAAAAGAATTTGGACATAATTTGTGTTTTTTTACAGGTTTAGAGACCAACAATATCCTGAAAATGTATCAGCTCAGAAACAATAATCCGTCATGCAGTTGGTCTGAGTATTTCACCCTCATGTTGATGATTTTCTCTGAATCCACGGACGTTTGTGGACACCAGATTCTACAACGTCTCTAGTTTCTCTCCTCTTTGGGACGAAGGAGTCGTCGTTTCCCTCCGTGTGACATGCGGTCGTTTCCTGTCGTGATGTGGCCTCATTTCCACACCGTGACAACAGACACGTGCTCTGGATCTGCGTGAGCTCCTTCAGGCAGACGTAGGTTAGAACATTCAGTTTACTTCTTTTCTTTAAAAAAAAAAAAATCAGTATTGTATTTATTTAAAGAGGAAAGTGTGTCTGACTGACTGAAAGCTACACTGATGACGGGCTAATGTAGATCTGTGGACACTGTTTACAGATGCCTTGGCTACTTGGCTTCTGTCAATGAAAATGTGAAAAAATAATAAAACTGTATTACAGAACCTGGTTTATGGGTTTGATTCTCCGTACAAATGTCGTATTATAGAATGTCATAGTGTGGTATGCCATAAATACTTCTAAAAAAATGTCATAGCATTTAGAATGCAGTGAAATGTGTCATATAATATAGTACATCATACAAAATATTATTAAAAAGTTATAGTATAATATGCCATAGTATAGTAAGACGAAAAATTTCAAAGAAAAGTAATAAAGGTTCTGGGACCATTTATTGTCATTGTTCAACACGTGGTTGCACAACGATGCAACACGTGTTGTAGCCAACAAGAAAAACAAAACGGTGTTTTCTTTTAGTGCTTTTCAAAAATAATTGCATCCGGAGGACCAGCAGCAAGAACATGTTGATGGCATAGATAGAATGTTGAAACATGTTTTGAAAAAGTATTTTACACAAAAATACTTTAATTCAACATTATGGTATGTCATAGAATGTTGATAAATGTAATTAAAGACATTAAAAAATCTTAGTATAGCATGTCGAAAAAAGTCATATTTAGAGTATATTTTGTAAAAAAATGACGGTACAGTAGCGTGTCAAAGATGTCCTTACAGACATTAAACAGTCAGTACAGCAGGTCACAATATAGTATAAAGTCATAAAAATATAGAATGTTGAAAAAAGTGATTAAAAAGTCTTCGTATAGTTGTGGAAACAGTAAAAAGCAATGTAGTAAATCTAAAGTCATAAAAGTGATGGTTTAGTTTGCAACGTCTAAATACATTAGTATGGTAAATATGTTCCCAAAATAGTTCAGTATGATGTAAAAACTACACAATGTCAACGTGTAGAATGTCAAAGATAATAGTGTTATGGTAAAACATTAGAGTATAGCATGCTATCATTTAAAATAGTCATAGTAAATACTTTGTCATAAAGATTTCAATAAAAAGTAAAATATAGTAATTTCTAGTCCACTACATTTGCTGGATAGCCTGAGTTACTTTACCAATTAACATTACAAAATATAATGAATATACTCATAACTGAGTCTCTGTAGTTCAGAACAATGATGCAAAAAACAAAACAAACAACCACACAAGATTTCACATTTTAATGATTAAGCGCTTCATAAAAACAAAACCACTTGGCCTGCAAGGCATGCATGAAGATATGTACATGTAATCTTTTTAACTTGTTGCGCTCACACTGTCTGATAGCAGCTTTATGTGAGCAGCGAGCAGCTCAAACCTTCATGTGTAAGTGCTGGACATCAACGGCTCGTTTAGTGTCGAAGTAAAATAATACTTCACTCTTTCCAAAGCAGATAATGTTCATAAAATCTTGACACTAATGTTTTTTCGTGCAAAGCTGCTTCTCCACTTTTTAAGTCCTGGAAGCGGTCAAATATGTTTCTCAGTTAATAAGCGCAGCACATTTTAAATATTACGCCTCTGCGTGGTCCGTGAGCTCAATACTGGCCGGAGAACATCATTTCTTTTATGCAGAGACTCTGGAGCGAGCTTACTTTCCTTTACAGTGACTTCAAACCCCAGCGTGTGAAATGATCGGCAACATGACTGAGAATAGAAGACATCCATTCCTCAGGGAAAGAAATAAACAGTTTAGGTTTAGTAAAATACTGAAATAGAGCAAATCTAATTACTTTCACGCTCTTGGGACTCAGTGTATCATTTTGTGTGTAACATTCATGAACATCACTTCTCCTCGACGCTCCAGAGTTTATTAAATATGAAGGGAAAGTTAACAGGTCGTGATGCTGAAGTTGCTTTTTAAGCGGCACTTTTCCGGTCCCGGGTGCACATGCAGAAGACTGACGTCAGAAACAGCCGTGCATTGGTGGGGATGGAGATACAAAAACATCTTTTTTTTTAAAATAAAGACAAAAATGGCAGAATGTGTAAGGCAGAATTGTCCCTCAGTAGCACAAGAGGAGCAGCAGGAAAAACCTTCAGAGGTGGAGACCCTGAGGAGAATTAAAAATGAAATGATCAATATGAGGTTCGTGATTTGGGTGAAGATAACAACTGTATCGTGAACACGACGCGTCACTACAAACCTGTTAGATCACCTGCTGAATGAGCCCTTTTTCTGGATCATGTTTATCATCCAGTTCCTCGTCAGAGTCTGAACAAGAGACACAAACTAATCAGTGTGAAGATTAAAAACGGCAAAACTTAGGTAGCCAACTGTCAAAATGAGTCAAAGTACGTCTAAAAAAGTAAGAAAACGTCAAAGTATGTTTAAAAAAGTCACAGTTTAGTAAGTCGGAAAAAGTCCCCAGAAAGATCATAGTATAGCATGTTGAATGAAATCATTAAAGTCAGAGTATAATATGTTGTAATAAGTCATGACAAAGTCTGAGTGAAGCTTTTCTCAAACAGTCAGTATAGTATGTTAGAAAAAAGTACTAAAAAATAAATAAAGTATGTCGAAAAAAGACAAAATGTTTTTAGTATAGTATGCTAAAAGTCATAAAAAAGTCATATTTTATGTTTAACAGTTACGTTATAGTTGGTTGAAAGCAGTTACATAATATCATAGAATGTCCAAAAATGTAAGAAAATAGTCATAAAAAACAATAGTATAGTCTGTCAAATAAAGGAGCCAACAGTCGGTTATCCTCTCGGTCACGTCATCATTTAGTTTTTATTCATTAAACAAAATGTCTCACATTTTTCATAGCTTTTTGTGGACTGGCAGAAAATCTCAGACACATATCTAAAAAAAACAAAACCTGGACAAATAAAAGTATTTTCGGTGAGCGGGAGGTATTTTGGGGGCTGATGGGAGTTCACAGACCTGCCACAGACTCTGGTGGAGAGTAGAACTGTCCGTCAGATAAAGGACCCGGACACATGAGAGGAGCTCGCTCTGTGGCGTCCATGATGGACTGATATCCTGAAACACACGAGGGAGGAGGAGACATGAACGCAGCAGCAACAGCAGTAATCGACCCTTGGCTAAGCTCCGCCCCCTGCTGCTGCTACTGCCTCCAGCTGTCAGCGATACGTTAACAATGGAGCCCACACTGTCACTAACTGCACTCCCTGAATAAATATGATCTGAATGAAAGCCAGAAGAGTCTGCAATATGTGTTTTAATAATATATCAGGATGTCAAACTGATTCATAAGTGAAATCTTTGAGGTACTAATACTTTACTTTTCTGCTACTTTATAGTTCTTTTCCACTACATTTTAGAGTACATTTTTTAATTGCAGGACTTTTAGATGTAACGAGTGGTGAAGAGTATTTAAAAAAAACACGTATTGGTACTTTTGTTCAAGTAAAGAATATTCTAAATACTATTGATATTAGCAGTAGTAGTAGTAGTACTGCAGAGGTAACAGTAGAAGTGTGACTGTGACTCACTGTTTTCGTCCTCGGCCTCCTGAGGCAGAACCTTGAAGTCGAGCAGCCATGTTTCTATCCAGGCCAACACGAAGGAGATGATGGGCAGCAGGTACCCGAAGGCCCCCTGAGACAGCAGCTACACACACACACATGCACACACACACACACACCATGTTTATTCTCATGAGATTAGAAAAAGGTCAGACAGTATCAAGCTGAAGCTGCGTTTAGTACGTTTGTTTGGGTTTTATCTATATTACTGAGGACATTGCATCATGAGTGTAGTTCTGCCGATGAGCAGCAGGTGGAGCAGCGAGAGACCCGCCAGACATACAGACCTCTGATCAGAAACAATATTCATATCATGTTCCTAAAAAGGAAATACAGAAATGAGTCGTTTTGATTAGAATGGATCGTGCGACTCTTACCTTTGATAAAATGACTTTAACAATCAAGAACGCGCAGCAGACTGCAGTCGAGATCTGTGGAACAGAGGAAACATGCATTACCTTCACGGTTGAATATTCTGGTGTAATGTGTAATATTTATGTGCAATATTACAGTTTTTTTAAATCGGTTGTATTTTTTACAAAACTGTGGAATGTTTAGTCATCCTCATTTGTTTCTGTATTATCTTTCATCATATTTAATCATTTAATCCACTTGTATCTGGTGTTTCATGGTTTAATGTCACTAGTTTTTAAAAAGAGCAATATAAATAAAGTTACTATCATCATTATTATGTCTGAACATTGGCTTTTTAAATGTATTTAGACGTATGAATGAATGAGGATGATAAAGTATATTTTATATCGATCAGTGGCAGATAGAACAACCGATCTAGAACACTTACATTCAGGTAAACAACAACAACAACAACAACAAACTCATCCTCAAACAGAAAAGACTGATTAAAGCTCACAGACAGAATGAGATCTTCCTCTCAGCAGCGCCCTCTGCTGGCACAGATACAGAACTACGACATCACAGTCTTTGAATAAAGTGAACTCACTGCGATGGCCCACCAGTGACGGAGCTTACAGACGGCGTAGGCCAGGATCAGGATGGCAAACCGGAAAACCGCCAGGAGCTGAGGGAGGAAAGGGAGGAGAGGAGGAAGCAAACATTTAGGGAATGAATATAGAAAGAGAGACCAATAACAACACCAAAGAAATGGAGAACAAAGAAAGGAGGAAGAGGACGTATAATAAAAGAGAAAGAACAATAACAACAATGAATCTTTTAAATATGGTCTTCCCCCAAAGTACAAAATATACATGATGCATGTTAGAATCTAAATATAATAAATTTAAAATATCAGTTTGATGTGTTAATGTCTGCATATTGTGTCACACTCTCGTGTCTGTCTCTTTATGCTACATGCGACATTAGGAAAATAAATAAATAAAACAATAAATAGATTTAAATAAATGTGCAGAAAAAGGAAGAACTTACAAAAATGTCGAAGAAGGAGGCGCGGTAGTCGTAGTGCAGGACTTCTTTATCCAGCTGCTTCTGAATGCCACCGTTCACCTGTTAAAACACAAAGTACTGATGAGAACACTCTGAACATATTCACACAGGTTCATATTAATAATTATACTTTTTAATAAAAATGATTTGAAGAGGAAATTCTGCACTAAATCTCAAGAAGTAGATTTCACTGATGAACTGTTTAAGTAGCTCGTGTCTCTTTATGTTGTCGTATTAGTTGGGATTCACACAAGACT
>NW_022282631.1:0-7140 GCF_004355925.1 Anarrhichthys ocellatus
AGAGCTAGTAACGTTAGCAGCACCGCTAACGGCTAACCAACAGGAGGTTCACTTCAGTTACATTATGATGCCTTCAGGCTCTGCTCAGTGAACATGAGTACTGGCTGAAGGTACATTATAACGTTATCATGATGTGTTCACATGTCATCTGTAAAATGTAGTTTTGGTGATAAACTTGAATAAATCCAGTAGTTTGAAGGAGATGTATTCACATGAATATAAATAGATATTAGAGATGAATTATGATGTTTAACTTCCTAACACATAAAAAGCCTGGTTCTCTGGTTCTAAAGTTCCTCCCGTGGTCTCACCTGTCGGCTTCGTCCAGGATGATGATCTTGTGTCGTCCTTTAGGCAGCGTCACTTTCTGCTGAGCGAACATCTTGATCTTGTTCCTCACCACGTCGATCCCTCTGCAGACGAGGTCACATTCATCAAACACCAATAACCTGAGGTCCAGGTCCACGTCCTGGTGTCTTAACATCGTCGTGTTTTTATATTTATTCATGTCTCACCTCTCGTTGGAGGCGTTGAGCTCCAGCACGGCGTCCTTCATGGAGGCTCCCAGCAGAGCTCTGGACAAACACAGGATGCTGGTGGTCTTTCCTGTTCCTGGAGGACCTGGATCACACAAGGTATTATTATTATTATATTACATATATATTATATATATATGTAATATATTATTCCTCTCTTTCCGCACTGATAAAAGTCCAGATTACACTATTCTACCAGAATAAGCTGCTTTATAGGATATGCTTATAACAACCAAAAAACAGACTTCTTCTGCTTATTTTCAGTTCAGTGGAAGAAAGTAACTGAGTACATTTACTCAAGTACTTTATACAATACAGAGTATTTCCATTGTCTTGTACTTTTTACTGCACTAGCTAACTTTGCAGATTTAGATTATTAATACAAAATATAAATGATGGTTTACTGAGTTGGTAAAATCACAATAAACTAACTTCTAGTAGTGATACTACTAGAAATACACTGTTAATGTGTACACATGTACACAAAGTATTAGATCAAGGTGCATATTAATGTAGAAATATACATCTGTGTGTTTTTATTCATTCTTCAATAAAAGGAGTCATTTGATTTGTTGACCGAAATATGACAATATTTATTAAAAATAAAATACTAATTACAAAAATATGATGTATTATTATAGACTAAAAATAAAATATTTTATTGTTAGTCTATAAACAAGCTGCAACAATAAAGCGATGAACACAAATGCATCAATAATTGTGAAACAATATTATTATATTATATGAGTACTTTTACCATTTGTGCTTAAAATGCGAATAATTTTACTCGAGTGTGATTTTGAATGCTTGTACTTTTAGTAAAGTATTCCTACACTTGTGGCATTACTACTTTAACTGAAGTAATATGAAGTAAAAGTACTTCTGAACACCCTTTACTTAAGCTTAATGTGTCAGGATAATGAATGAAAGTATAAAGTAAACTAGTTGAGTCCTTTCGGTCCTCACTGACCTGCGATAATGACGTTGGGTACGTTTCCCTCTCGCGCGAACACCTCGAGCCGGCTCACGGTCTCCTCGTTCCCGACGATCTCGCTGAGTTTCGTCGGTCGGTACTTCTCCACCCAGGGCAGCTCGTAATGGCCGCCGGAGCTTTTAACCGACGCTTCTCCAGCTCCCGTGTCCGCCTTCTGCCCGCTCTCTGTCGGTTCTTTCTGCTCACATTCAGGCTCCATCATCTCCACCTCCATGTTTGTTTCTGTCTTTCAGAGCCCGCGAAGAACTTTTTTTTTTTCCCTCCCTGGCAACCGCGCGACAGCAAACACTGACGCCTCATTGGCCGGAGCGTTTCTTCTTCTTCTTTTTTGAGGTTTATTGGCGGTTGACAAACAATGAATTGGTGCATTACCGCTACCAACTGGTCTGGAGTGTGGATCAGGATGTCTCGTAGTTTAGTATAAATAAAAAATAAAATGAAATGAAATATACATATACATATACATACATATATATTATCCCCTGGCATTACGTTTAATTATTTTATTTTTTATTTTATTGCGATTGATTGATATGACTTATATGTCTTAGTATTAGGTTGTCTATAATATAGAAATTATTTCAAGCTAATTCATGCAAACCCCACTAATTTTAATAAGTTTTGGTATGAATCTTGGTTGTATTGGAAATATATGAAATATATGAAATTAAAAGCTGCAAAAGAAAGTAGAGGAAGAAGACTGTTTAACGAATAGTGCTTGAATTTACTAATCTTTAATTTAAATTGAACACCATTTATATCTATTTATTTATTTTATTAACTACAATGTGTATACTTTAATTTACTTTCTTATTTGTTATTGTTTTATTTTAGGTAGTGTATTAGATATTTGATATATATTTTACTACTCAGACACATAAGGACTTTCACACAATGTTAAACTTGCCTTGTTTGTAAATTCATTATTATTCATTATTAGTATTTTTACTAAAGTAAAGGATATAAATACTCCACCAGTAATAAGCATGTTAAATATGGATATTAATGTTTTTAATACATGTTTTCAGATGAAGGACGCCCCCTAGTGTAGTTACCATGGATGTATACATTTGTTTTTTAATTATCATTTATTTTATGTAGAAATTACAAATTTTTTTTCTTATCAATTATTTATGTATTTATTTTCACCATGGATGCATATTTTTTTTTATTTTTTATTTTTTTTATTTATGTATGTATTATTTATTTGACCATGAATGTATTATTTATTTATTTTAACCGTGGATTTACAATTGTTTTAAACATTTTATTATCATTTCTTATTATTTTCTTTATTATTTTTTTTACCATGGATGTATAGAGAGAACCTAGATACGGATGTAGCGCGCGGAGGCCTCAGACCGGAAGTCGTCATCGCCCTACTCTGAACCACTTCCTACTTCCGCAAACACAACAGCTCCGTGTAGTTTCCCCGTTTTATCGGTTGGTCAATGCGGTGGTTGACTTCTGCCTTTCTTTACTCTATTTACATATTCTAACAGTTCCGACATTTAATGAGTGATTGATTTTAAACACGTCATGACGGCCAACAGCCGCTGTTCCGCCGCCGAGCCTCCGGGCCTGGAGACCCAGCGGCGGGAGATCGAGTCTCTGCTGCGGGAGTGTGAGCTCCGCGCTGGGGACAGTTGGTGAGAGTCTCTCTCTCTCTCTCACACACACACACACACACGCACAGTGACAGGGCTAGCTGTTAGCATCACACGGCTAACTGTTACCTAACGGCTATTAATGGTTATCAACGACAGAGTCGAGTCGCCACGTGTCGTAGGTGTGAGATTGTTGGGGCCGTTTTTAACGACTCTGTGTTCAATGTTAGCTCGCGCTAACCAGACAGACAGACGTCGGTAACTGACTGTTAGCACGTCGATGCTAACGCTAGCCTGTCAACCAGTTTGGGATGAGACGTTCAGGGTTGACTCGTAAACTTCCGCTTTTGTTTTTTTGTGTATGTATATTATCCCCTGGCATTCTGTTTATTTATGTTTTTTTATTTTATTGTGATTGATTGATATTACTTATATGTCTTAGTATTAGATTGTCCATAATATATAAATTATTTTAAGCTAATTTATGCAACCCCACTCATTTGAATACGTTTTGTTATGAATCTGGGTTATATTGGAAATCTCTGAAATTAAAAGGTGCAAAATTCGTCCCAAATGTATTCCTCTTCCTCTTAACATTTCACATTAAGAGGTGAAGGCAGAGATGAAAGAAGTATTCTGAACCTTTACTGTAGTACAAGTATTTACACGTCCCTGTAGAAATACTACACTACAAGTAGAAGGGTTATAAATGGATAAAAGATGATTTAGTTTAAAGATATCATAGAAGTGTGATCTCTTGTCTTTAAACGTGGCGCTGATTTTGTCCTAAATAAGAACAGAATATATTCTGTAGTGTAAACATGACCTGACAGGTTTCTATTATCGCCTCTATTCTTTGTTTTTCCTTCTTTCTTTTATTTTCTGTTCACCGTCAACACTTTTATGAATCACAGAATAAACGCCTCCGTACATTTACTAGACATGAGCACAGTGTTATAGATGATACAAGGTGTTATAATATTGGTGTTGCTGTTTGTTTGTATCATCTTTGATGTGTGTGATTTAGATTGTAGACACATGTTTTGATGGTTACAGGAAACCAGATGCACAGAACAAGATGGAAAGATTGATAGATGATAAAAATAAGCTGTTGTTTTTTGTTTTTCAGCAAAGTGTTTATCTGTCAGACTGTTCAAATAATAATGAGGTCCAGAACAGAGGAAAGAAGTCTTCTGACTCACTCTCAGTGAAATGAAGTGAAACTAAAACTGAAGCGCTTTAGATTGGATCTGTGGACCAGCTGTGCGTCTCTGTGACGGTTTGCCTGTTTGTGTATAAAAAGCTGCTCGTCTTCATGTTTGAGTCTCAACAGACGGATCAAATCCAAACTAAAGTAAATGAAAACACTGTGATGCTGAGGAGGAGGAGGAGGTGGTGGTGTTGTTGTTGTGGTGACATAGTTTGGACTCGTGTTGTTGTGTACATGAGGGTTAGCCTCTGTGGAGTCCAGCTGAAATGATTTGTCTATTAATTGATAAGCTGAACATTAGAGTTCGGTGATCGTTAAACCACAATGTGTTTTTTAAATCCACATCTGCAGCTGTTTGTGGTAATTGATTCGTTGTTAAAGACATTTTTAAAGTTGAGGATTATCAGTTGTACTCTGTCTCATTTGATCATAAACAAACAGACCGCGTGTTGACGTCACTTTGGGCTTTAGGAGATCGTAACGGACATTTTGGGACTGATTTCTGACGTTTTATTAACCAGTAATTAATACAAAATAGATTGAAGGACAATGAAAAGAACAGTGAGCTGCAGCCCTAAATCCATGGAGGAATCATGAATGCATAAAAATATCTATTTTTGACGAATTTAATTAAATGTGAAACAAATGGAACTTCATCGTAACACAAACATTCTATTAAAATCCCAAATGAGTGTAAGTCGGTCCTGCTCATTGATCTGGAACATGAAGAACAAAGGCCTAAGCCTTCATACATACACAGTATACTATCATTACATCTCCAAACACTACTGACAGGATGCACAGCGTCACGTTCATCAGCTGGAAGGTTTCCTGCTCTGGTTTGAGTTCAGTGTTGGTGAAGCCGTCGGTACAACAGGTTGATATCAGGCTGAGTCATAACAAGATCACCAGCACGCTGCTGCAGACTCAGGCTGTTGTCATTATTCATTCATCGGTTTCTTTGTTGTTTGTTACAGAAAGTTTATTTAAATGGTGAAAAGAGTGACATCTTCTTTGAGCCTCGTGTTGTCCAAAGACATTTGATTTAAAATGATACAGAACCACACAATGCTCTGAATGACTCATCAATCTATAGTTAATGTTAATAGTTTAATGTGAATCCTTGTAATAAATATCCTGTCGATCAGACCATTCAGAGACAACAGGTCGTTGTGTGAGTGTGGTATTAATGTGTGTGTGTGTGTGTGTGTGTGTGTGCGCGCACGCGCTGCAGGTACGTGATGGAGCGTCGTTGGTATGAACAGTGGAAGGAGTTCGTGGAGACCGGAGACCAGAACTCGTCTTCCTTCCCCGGTCAGATCGACAACACTGAGCTGTTTGAGGGTCAGTGAACGCCTCATGATGTCATCACCTGACAAACAGCACTCCTCAACTTTCCTTCTCTCTTCTATCCCTAAAAACTGCACTTCAAACCAACTATTTTCTATAATTAGGATAAACTATGGAAGCCCTGAGAGGCAAGAATCCAGGAGTCTGATTCAAGATGTTTCTTCTTCTGTGTTTATGACATAAGAACAGGTGAAAATACATTCTGCCAGGACAACATATTCTAAGTTCCTTAAATCTATTTTCATCTTTGAAAACAGGATCAAGTGTTTGTTGTTGTAATACTCCTTTCAGCCACAAGAGGCTGAAGCGCTCCACTACCTCATGTTCTAAACAGAACCAAAGCTTCATGTGTTCCTCACGGCAGATTAGAGACGATTTAAAACACAGTTACACACAATATATTTATTAAACTCAATTTTATATATATCGCCTCACACATTTACAATCTGTATGGCATAACGGTGTGTTCACACCAAACGCGGCATTACTCGTGGGACCATTTGTGGTTATTTATGCTAGATGTGCCGGAGAGGGGGCGTGGCTTAACTCCATGGAAGCCGTTATCAACTGAGCCCTTTATTTCCTCCAACATGGAAGAACCTGTATTTCTGCTCAGTACTTGTTGTGGAAGTCCCAGAGATCTCGGGGAAACTAAACGCCGTCTTGTCTGGTTCATGACATCATAACAAGACGACAAGCAAACGACTTTAAAATGTTGTAGCAGCTCCATCAACACTCAAAATAACGACATCTAGACGTAAATGCAGCAGCGTCGATTCATTGTTTGTACCATCTGGTTTACACACATTTATACACATAGTCCGGTCTCCACTGATATGAGCTCTGGGTGAACACAGACGACTACAGTATTTGTTTCCTGATTCTGCGTCACTCCAGTCTCACTGCGTCTGTGCGGAGACTTCGTACGTAATCTACTCACGCGAATACGTTGTGTTTAGAGAGCATGCGGTGATTAAAGTCTCACCTGAAGAAGACATGAAGCTTTCAGTTCTGTTTAGAACACGAGGGGGCGGAGCACTTCAGCCTCTAGTGGCCAAACATGAGTACTACAACAACACACACTTCTATCCTGATGCACTCTATTTTCACCAGGGCCCCGTTCCTCGTACGTGGTTCAACTAAGTCGATCAAATGTCCTGTTAGCAGCCTAAATTAACGAGATGATTGATGTCAGGCTATCTCGGTTCCTCCAAGGCTGATCCTCTCAAACAGTCTCGTTAATTCGAACCAGACTTCAGTAATCAGGATAATTGCGCGTGCCCGTCCTACTTCAAAAGGGGGAAGCGTCGATCACCGAAACCATGATTTTCTAACAGCACAATGTTAAATAAAGTCAAAGAAAGAGCCTCTTTTTACTCCGCTGACGAGCAGGAGGTGATCATGAACGCATATGAGGAATTCAAGACCATAATCACGGCTAAA
>NW_022282632.1:0-7140 GCF_004355925.1 Anarrhichthys ocellatus
AACCAAACCAAACAACAGTGTACCGGAGTTCTAGTCTTGTGAATGATTTGGCCAGAGGTGATTTATTATAAAGTCTTATTGCAGTGGGCAGGAATGATCTCCTGTATCTGTCCTTGTGACAGTGGAGCTGGATGAGTCTGTTGGAGAAAGTGCTCCGCTGTCCCTGCAGTAGGTGGTGGAGAGGGTGGTTTGGGTTATCCAATATGGATATGAGTTACTTCGGTGTCTTCCTCTCCACCACCTTTTCCATTGCGTCCAGTTTGCAGCCAATGATGGGCCGGCCTTGCCTTACCTTGAACAGCACTACAGCTCACCGCCCGTGTAACAGTCTGTCTGACCGGTAATTTAGACAAAATCCGGGAGAATTTAGTCCAACCTGCATAGACTCTGTAAAGACTGCAGGACTTTCACAGATGTGTGACGAGTCACACGATGTGAACTTTAGACCACCCGTCGAGGGGACGGACGAAATGTGGTTGAAGTTCAGAACGTTGGTCCCGCCTCCTCCATCATTCGACCAATCAGAAGTCTGAACAGTCTCACCTGTCAGTAGGCTTCTAACAGGTGCCGCAGTTGCAAGAACAAACACCACGTTTTGTAGAAAATCCTAATTTTTTATCCTAATCCGCAGTTTTCTGTCAACGCCCCCTGCTGCTGCTGCTGCCTGCTGCTCTCGTCCACTTTCCAGGCGAGGCGCAGTTCATCTCGAACGAGCCCATTAACAAACTGCGGTGAAGACGGATAGTCAAATAGAACATTCAATATTTCAGTAAAACTGTTTGATGTAAAATAACAAAGTGCAACAAGGTGGAAACTATACGGAGTATATTTTTAAGTTTTAATTATCACCGTAATTTACAAGGTTTATAAGTGTACTCAGTCATTTTATGATTAAGAGCAATGAATACAACAATGAATTTAGCAGCAAACAAGATGATATAACCACCAAGATGTTTGTAACTCAGTTCAGCACTCATAGAAAAATAATCACTTATGTTGTGTTGTTCATTCTGTGAAACATGACATATATTGCACCTCTGTCCATCCTGGGAGAGGAATCCCTCCTCTGTTGCTCTCCATAAGGTTTCTTCCTCTGTTTGTTTGTTTTTTTTTTTGGGGGGGGGGGGGGGGGGGGGGGGTATTCGCACTTTTTCCTGTGCAAATGCGAGGGTCCTGGGACAGAGGATGTTGTATGTGTACAGATTGCAAATGTATGATTTTGGGCTATACAAAATGAATTTAACTGAAAAGTTTGGGGATGATTATTGGTAGTTTCATTCATTTTCAGTTTTCATTTCATTCCAAGATGAAGGAGTTTCCTGTATGGTCCTGGTCCACCCCACAGGCCCCTGACACAAGACAAATACAGAACATTAATAAATTGTGGTTTGATTATTTACTACCAACTATTAACATGCTGTTAATTAACTTTATACATACCGCAGAAGCCCATGCCAATAGAGGTGAGGCATCACATCAGCTTTCATGTAGTACATAAGTCTTCTTTCTTTGGCTTGGTTGAAGGGAAATGTTTCCAGTGGTTGTCCATTGTAGTCAAACTCTGCAAGAATCACTGTGTTGTAGCTTGTAACCAAGGGACACGAGGTGTAGCCATCATACTGTAAACAAGGAGGTTACTGATTATGTATTTGCATCATTTTCTAAATTCAAAGAGATGAATCAAGATTGATGTTTATGTGTCACTTACTATCTTATCTGGCTTCTCATTTTTCCGTACTTTGCTGATGGTTCTGTTCAAGATAGCAGTCTGTGCAGCTGAGAACGATAAAATACATGGTAAACTTTTATAATACATGTGTAAGTTCTCTTTTTTATCACTAAAGATGTGACCCAAATCCATATTATGTTACAAGATGTCAGGGGGCTGGAGCCCTTCCCAGCACACACTGGGCAAGAGGCAGGGAGGGCACACACAGAACAGGCCACCAGCTTATCACTGAGCTGACAGACACTCACATCCAGGTACAATTTAGAGTTTCCAATTCACCTAACAGGCATGTCTATGGACTGTGGGTCCTGTGGAAAAAAGGGAGACCATGCAAACGTAACATCAGCGGCGTATAACAAAATCTGGGGCTTCATACATTCAATGGGCCTTCATCAACGCCTGTACAGAAAGTCCCCAGTAGATTTGAGCCTAAGATTTTCTTGCTGCGAGCCAACAGTGCTAACCACTAAACAAAGACGCTGCCCTGTCAGGCTTTTACCTAATCAAAAGTGTATCCTCTGTGTGGAAGCCACAATGTTGTCAGACTTGGGGTGCATTCGATTCAATTCCTGTAAAATTGGTGTACAACTTCCCTTGAATTGAGAGGCAAAGTAAATTTAGTCTACAGCATTTTTATATTCTAATCAAGAGAAGTCTGTTAAAGCAACATGTCCTAATGTCGGATTAGATAGCAGTTTGATTTTAAAAAGGTGCCAACACTCAGCCACTAGAGGTCTCACTCTCCTCCCTGTTCCATTGCATCCACTTCACAACAAGTGGTTGCCAGTTCTGGCAAGGATGTACAGTATGTGAGAGTGTGCATATAGCACAGCTATGTTGTGCATCCGGGGTTTGACAGGATTGTTATTTACTGAACCGTCAAACTTAGCCATTTATTTGTTTTTTAACTGACAACACAGAGACACCACCCGATACTAATTATACTATTGGCTCACAATCCTTGTTAGAAGCGGCAACCAAATGTCAAATATCTTCTCCAGAGGGGATCATGACTGTCTGCGCCATCCGTCACAGCTATCGATCAATAACTAACTGCTTGGATGTCTGAGGCAGTTGTGTCATTCGGTGTTTATCATCTATTTTTAGATACATTTCATGACACAGATACTTTAAATCCTGACACTTAAAACAGTATATGGGGTACATCCCAAGTCTCTTGACTGCATCCCCGTTTCCCTCACTTGTGTCCTTTCCTTGTGTCTTAGTCCCTCCCACCAGGGATGCATGGCGGAAGCCATGCGAGAAGAGAGGAACGAGGAAATATGTTTTAAGAGATATGAGACGTCCTGTCCTCTGAAGCGTCACGTGAAGAGACGTCTGTTTCTGATGACGGAGGATCAGCTGATCACAGGTGGATCAGCTGTCAGTCAGCTTTAACAGCTGGAGAGACTTTTGATAAGTTTGTCTGTTCACATGATCAATGTACTTAATAATAGTAACTAATAATACTCAATACTAATAAAGACACACAGTAATCATCACTGTAGAGGTGTTTTCTCTCTGTAGCCTGTTACCTCTTTAACAAACTGTGTTCTGTTTATAAGCGTAGGATCGATTTCTACCGACAGAATGCATTTGACTTATTTATGACTTATTTGCTCTGTACGTTTTGAAATTGTGACTGTGGCGTCATTAATTAACCCAGAATATGATTATGGTTGGCATTTACAGTTGGTCAGAAACAACAATTACAAAACATATAACGTGTGTGTTCTACATGTGGGGTGCGGTTTCTTTGGTGTACATTTTCTGTAATATGATTGCATAACCCCGATGACACATAATCCGTTATTACCAAACCCTGGGTGCAATACACTTACTGAGGAAAGAACTCCCTTCAAATTACAGAAAATCCCAAACAGTTAACAATAAATGTAAGTGCATGAACTGTAAGCATCAATAAGAGTGCATTCTAGAGTTGCGTTGGTGCAATGTTGAAAATAATGACACGGAAATCACTTACCGACAGCCGCACCCGTTTTGGATGTGGGCAGGTTGGTACAGTCTCCAATCCCAAACACGTTTGGATATCTCTTATGTTGGAGGTTGTCTTTGTTGACATCCAACCAGCCAGCCTCATCTGCCAGAAGACTGCCTTTAATCACCAAATTGGGTCCCATTGGTGGTGTGACATGAAGCATTTCATACTGATAAAGAAAAACAAAAAAAGGTTCAGTTATTCACAGGAGTCTCTATTTAGGTGCAAAGAGTGAAATAATGCCCAGTGTATTAGGTTGTTCATAACATAAAAGGCACAACAGACAAAACCTTCTTTTAAGGATTTAAAGAGGAAGTAAATAACATGGCACAGAGTGTAACAGGTTGTCCAGTGAACACAGCAGTCATTAATATATATGTAAAAGCTACTGTTGAGGGACAGCAACACAGTTACCTCAAGCACTTTGGTTTCACCTGGTTTGTCAAGATTTTCAAACACAGCTTCTTGCTTATCTGCTCGCACTTCAATCAGGTTTTGCCTCAGGTTCACTTGTAGGTCTCGTTGTTTCACAATGTCCCACAATGAGTCTGCATATTTCTTGATCCCAAAGAGCACAGGCAGCGATGTATTGTATATGACATTGGCTTTTGCCCTTTTTCCTGTCTTGGATAGAAATATAAAAACATCTTCCTTTACTTTGGAGAACCACATTTCAAAATGTACTAAATCATCATTACATTCCGAAATGCAAGTACTTTTCTGAGATAGGCATCCGCTAGGTACATAATCTTCTGTGGAGCTCCAGCACATTTCACAGGAGTATTTGGGAAAGTGAACACAGCGTTGCCCTCTTTGAAGTCCTGCAGTGCTTTCCACGTTTTCTCCACAGTTTGGACCGAGTAGTTTGACCCAATCTTTGGATGTTCAAATCCTTCAGGCAGTCCTTTGATCTACACACAAGAAGAGTGTCAATTTCATGGAATATAATTCTTTAAAGCGAGATTAAATGGACCTTTATTAATCTAGAGGAAAATTCTTCAATAAAGTAATAAACAAAAAGTGTATAAGAGGTTATACTAACACCAGTACAAAATAGAATAGCAAATATAAGATAGATTTAGGCAAATAAGTAAACTACAATAGAAAAGTAATGCATGTGCATTATATTAAGAGAAATATTGGCAATGATATTGGAAAAAATAATAAAAAGTAATATTGCACATGATATGGGAATGAACAAAGCATTACCTCACCTTCTCAAAATGGATTTGTAAACCAAGAGCCACAATCAAATACTCGTAGGTGATCTGCAATGTGAAAGAAAGTCCAAGTAGGGAAAGATGCACATAGATCATAATCATTTCATAATAAATCTACTTCATATACTCAATGTCGAGTCAGTAAATGACACATTATTCAATATGCACACTGTAAGCAAACAGTTCCCTAAAGCAAACATACTTCATTCCCGTCGTCTGTGCGGACAGTATTTGTGTCTGGGTTTATTTCCTGAACTTTCGATTTCACCCACTTCACTCCAGAGGGCATAACACTCGCAGTAGAACGACCTGATGAGGTTAAAGTTTTTGCACCGGCACCAACCAGGGTCCAAATTGGCTGATAGTAGTGCATCTGTAGAAACAGAAAAGCTGTATGACACATTGGGAAAATACTCTTGTTTCTAAAAATGCAAACAGGAATTCACAGCTGGCTGAATGAAAGCCATCACGTTTCATAATCTGTGGTTTGAGTTGTCTCCTAGTGATACACAAAGAGAGGTAAAGCAAATAATAATCATAATCCACCGGATCCTTACCTCACTGGGCTCCACAACTGCCACATTCTCAGCTCCCATCATCCTCTTCATCCTCGCACTCATCGAAATACCCCCAGTTCCTCCTCCGACAACAAGCATTTTATAGTGCAGTTTGGCAGAGGCACGGCTGCTCGTGTGAAAATGAGAGATGGCAATGCCTGTGGAGTGGCACTGCCTCAGACGACACAGTGCAGCCATTCTGTGTGAGAAACAACAAGGCATTGTGGTTGGCAATAAATTCAGTTATACTGTCTCAGACTCAAATGTACAAATCTGTCAACAACCTGCACTTGTGTGATATTTAGATAGGTAGGCTACTTTATTAATCCCACAAGGGGACATTTTTTCGCTACAGCAGTATTTATGGTACAGAAAGCAATAAAAATAACTTTTTAATTATAAAAAGTAATAATAAATATTAAATAGAAAAATGCACAATATACTGTACACATTGAAATAGAATAAAATTAACTAACTAAACAACAGTGCAAAGATTTAACCAAACCAAACAACAGTGTACCGGAGTTCTAGTCTTGTGAATGATTTGGCCAGAGGTGATTTATTATAAAGTCTTATTGCAGTGGGCAGGAATGATCTCCTGTATCTGTCCTTGTGACAGTGGAGCTGGATGAGTCTGTTGGAGAAAGTGCTCCGCTGTCCCTGCAGTAGGTGGTGGAGAGGGTGGTTTGGGTTATCCAATATGGATATGAGTTACTTCGGTGTCTTCCTCTCCACCACCTTTTCCATTGCGTCCAGTTTGCAGCCAATGATGGGCCGGCCTTGCCTTACCTTGAACAGCACTACAGCTCACCGCCCGTGTAACAGTCTGTCTGACCGGTAATTTAGACAAAATCCGGGAGAATTTAGTCCAACCTGCATAGACTCTGTAAAGACTGCAGGACTTTCACAGATGTGTGACGAGTCACACGATGTGAACTTTAGACCACCCGTCGAGGGGACGGACGAAATGTGGTTGAAGTTCAGAACGTTGGTCCCGCCTCCTCCATCATTCGACCAATCAGAAGTCTGAACAGTCTCACCTGTCAGTAGGCTTCTAACAGGTGCCGCAGTTGCAAGAACAAACACCACGTTTTGTAGAAAATCCTAATTTTTTATCCTAATCCGCAGTTTTCTGTCAACGCCCCCTGCTGCTGCTGCTGCCTGCTGCTCTCGTCCACTTTCCAGGCGAGGCGCAGTTCATCTCGAACGAGCCCATTAACAAACTGCGGTGAAGACGGATAGTCAAATAGAACATTCAATATTTCAGTAAAACTGTTTGATGTAAAATAACAAAGTGCAACAAGGTGGAAACTATACGGAGTATATTTTTAAGTTTTAATTATCACCGTAATTTACAAGGTTTATAAGTGTACTCAGTCATTTTATGATTAAGAGCAATGAATACAACAATGAATTTAGCAGCAAACAAGATGATATAACCACCAAGATGTTTGTAACTCAGTTCAGCACTCATAGAAAAATAATCACTTATGTTGTGTTGTTCATTCTGTGAAACATGACATATATTGCACCTCTGTCCATCCTGGGAGAGGAATCCCTCCTCTGTTGCTCTCCATAAGGTTTCTTCCTCTGTTTGTTTGTTTTTTTTTTTGGGGGGGGGGGGGGGGGGGGGGG
>NW_022282633.1:0-7139 GCF_004355925.1 Anarrhichthys ocellatus
TGTGTGTGTGGAGTTAGGGGCAACATGCTTCATTACACTCATTTAACTCACAAACGGGGTGAATGACAGGCTGGCGTGGGAGAGGGGAGGAGTGGGTGAGGAGGGGGAGTGTAAGGGCAACGCTGTGACCCCCCCTTTTACAAACACTGAAATCCTGCAATTAAGACTCAAACAGCAACTGCCAAATCCACCTCTCCCCCATCACACACACACACACACACACACACCAGTCCACGCCAACTAACAAGCCCACCTCACATCTAACTCTTTAAATCCAATGCTCGCAGTTTTGCTATAAGGACCCCGCCTTTTCCCACATTCCCCCTCAACTCAACCCCCATGGCCTCACCTCCCGCCAGTCAAGCCCCCACGGCTCCTATAGAGCAGAGTATTCTCAGCTACCTCCCATCCCACCCAAACAGTCCCCACCATCAACACATCTACTCTGTCTCTCTTTCAACCTACACGCCACAGCCCAACTGCGAGCAAAAAGTTGGTCTTTGTAACTCCTTTTCACACTCGCCGTGCCAATCCCTTTACTGCTCAAGCCTGAATAGCTGGTCATGCCCCATCACTCATCATATGCTGACGACATCTTTTCAACAAACACCTCTCATCACACTTCCCCCACCGACACATCCGCCATTCTCTACTTGTTCACAGTTGAAAAAGATCAGCGATATCTATCGATCTGTTTTACTTCCACAGTCATAGTGCATAAAAAAGAGAAACTATATCTGAATCCGTAGGTTTCATTTTATCTCCTTTATAACCTTGTTTATTTAATTTTCCTACCAACTCCTTCACATGTCCTACATATGTGCATGTGACCGTGCGATTACTTTAGTGATTAAGGAATTGAAAGAATCACATTGTCTTTAAAAGTCATCCATCTGCCTGCATGTTAAGTGTTGATTTTTGTTTTTGTTTCTGCAATGTAATTATTAGTATGCAAATTAATTATGAAATAACAGGAATTACACTATTCACAGATCAAAATAGGAACGGTTTTCCATTTATTTTGGAAAAGAATCAAATAGTTGAAAAGATAAAGAGCACACAAAGACATGTTGAGACAGTCGATTTAAATCAAGAGTAAGTAAAAGGAATACACACTGTAGGTGGGAGGCCTGGCAGTCCACGCACTCCGATGACGGCGTTTAGCTCTGCCATGGTCACCTGTTTGGCTCGCTCCACAGCTTGGACCACTTGCTGTTGATGCTGCAAAAAACAAACAATGTTGCTGAAGACCGAGAGTAACAGGTTGATTTATCCTTAAAGCTGGCAGAGACACTTGAGTGTTTAGCTCAAAGTCACACACACACACACACACTTACCTCCTGTGAGAGGAAGGGAATGACTTGTGCACAGATGGTGTTTAGTCTCTTGGCAATCTCAGTCTGATGGAGGAAGAGACACACAGAGACCGAAAGAGACATAATTGTTAATAACATAATTACATTCATTTGGAAAAGACAGCTGTTCAGTAACACCAATAGAGTAATACAAGCACACACACCAACACACTGGAAAACACATCCCAAACACAGCAAGCCAACACACACACAAGTTTATGATATAACAACACCCATCTACTTCCCTGAGCTCTACACACAAATCTAGAGTATGCCATTTTCAGCAACACACACACACACACACACACACTTTCCTTTCTAATCATCAATGTGAGCTCAAGTTTCTCTCTGGCCCGTCGTATTTCTTTTGCTCCCCCTCTATCCTCTTGTTCCTCTTCCCATCAGCACTTCAACATAATCTCATCAGCGACTAACTTCATTTGCTCTCCCCCAGTATCCATGCCAACACATCCGCCAGCCCCCCCCCCCCCAAACCCCCGGAGGTGGCAACAATTGGCTGAAACCAGATACCCCCACAGTGGCATCAAATCAGATAAGGGGACTCGTATTACATATATCATCCAATCAAATTGATACAAAGGGGGCCAAGGTGAAGAGGGACTGAGAGGAGCCATGAAACGTAGTAACGGCCCATCGGACACGCACACATACCCACATGAGAAGATACACTGACACACATGCTAGATGAGAAAGCTTCCAACTGCTATGTGTTGTTGTTGTTATGTGAAAACTTATGAGAAGTTGGATCATTTTCATTAGAACGTGTTAAGAGTAGCGGTGCAACAGACTGTGGTTGATCCGCAGTCTGTACGATTTGGCAGCACCGGAGCTAACAGCTAACGTACAGAGGTTCAGTTACATTATGATACATTCAGGCTCTATTTAGTAAAAGTCAGTATTAGGCAAAGGTAAGTTATAACGTTATCATGATGTGTACAAGTGTAAACTTGTACAATTATGTTTTCAGCGAGAAACTTGAAGGAATGCAGTTGTTTGGAGGAGGCTTTCACAGCAATATAGATAGATACTGGAGCGGGAATTATGACTGGTTTAACTTCCGGTTTAACACTAGTTCTAGGCAGCATATCATTTATAATAATTAGATAATGAATAATACATCATTAAAAACTACTAATGCCAAAATCTTTTTTTGATAAATAAAAATAGAATAATGAATGACCTTGTCATTTGAATATGTTTTATGCAATTACACAGAAGACTAAAACAAATGATAAGAATAACATTAGAATTTTTGACAAGAGCGGTTGAAATGATTTTTTGGGACGTTGGTGAAAAAAAAGTAGTTTGGAGTCTTGTTTACTAGCTGCTATAACAAAACTAAACAACAAATAGGATCTTTATCGGACGATATGACTCATCGATTATCAGCAATCCGTAACGGCTGCAAAAAAAGGTAAAGTTATATTTGCTCTTTTTTCCCCCCTGATCTGATCCGTGACTCAAAACATGATACGCTTATGAAAACATTTCAAAACTCAGGGAAAACACCGTCATCAATCTTCAAAGACATTTGATATCCCACATTATTAAACAAACATCTGTCCCAACAATTACATCACCTGGTGTAGAAATAACTGGTTACTAAGGCAAGTCCCTTGCCAAGTACTACACATCAATTACCGGTCACTGAGCATGATGGGAATGTGGGTATTTGGTCCAAAGTATCGGACAAATTAAAATGTTGACCTGATAATGAAGCTAGGTCAAAAGTCATGGGATTAAAGTTATTACAATTCATCTTGAGGGGGACATTAATGTTATGGCAATCCACCCAATAGTTGTTGAGATATTTCACTCAAAACTACAAATCTTCATGGTTCCTCTTCTGGTGACCATGATTTGCTGGACCAAAGTGAGGGATCAACAGACATTGCCATGCTGAACGCCATGCTGCTAGCACTATGCATTTTATAGAAATCTTATAGAAAAGCTGGATAGCTGACATTGTGGGGGCACACACACACGTACACCTATCAGCTCACCAAACAACTGACCCCAACAAAGTTCAGCCAATTATATACTTGGACGAGCTTTATAAAGTACTAACCTATTCAGAAAGAGTCTTGAAATAAATAAGTCAATGCTTCACCCACCATGTAACTTGGAGTAAAACTGAAACAACAAAATAATTATTGCAACTGACACTATCCAGAGGAATCGAGTAAAAGTATGTTAAGATAGAAGAAACAAACATAGGTAAGTAAATGTGCATCACCCTGTGAACAGTAAACACTGTACATAATTCACTCTTTATCCAGAATCAAAGAGAATATGGAATCAAAAGGAATGATCAGCCTTCAGAGCGCATGCAGCTCCACATGTCATGAGTTTACATGCCATGAAATACAACGCGTCCAATAAGGGTTTGATCACGTGACAAGCTTAAACACATCTGGGTACATTGGGGTCTATACTATCTGCACAATGTGAAGAGCTATCTATGGACAATTGCACATCTCTTTTACAGTGCTCATCATTGAGAGCTACGTTTGTATATCAAGCCACACAACAGGCTGTAGGTGAAGGCCGGTCTGATCTTTGCACCCGTTACTAAAGCCTCTCTACAATCAATTAGAATGAGTGACCATAACGACATACGTTCAGACCCAGTAGAAACCTGCACCCTGGCCAGCTCACGAGTTGCTGACTTCCGCACACAGTCACTCAATCTCATAATGTCCAACTTACTCCATGCCTATAAAGCTCTAACTTAAGAGCTATTTCAGGTGGACTATATCTGCACATCCATTCTCAGAATCCTAAGTTGTAAGCCTATAATTAGCCTTGTATAATAGCTCGGTGATTAGGTCGTCTGAGATTCGTCTAACCAACTACTATCAGGTCAGCTCAGCTAATCTAACTTAGATAACGCACACAACTAACGAGGATTAAACAAAACAACGTCTCAAATACCCAGAGCTGCAATCCCCACGTGAGGCATCATTACAAAAAATGACTCAAGAACATTTGGAGGAAGAATAATAAAAAGGTAACAAAAACTCACAGCTCGTGTACTGACACAACACATCAGCTCCTGAATAACAACATCATTTGGAAAATTGCTATGGTGCGCCATCCTCACTATGATAATCATATAATTGAGAGGGGTTCAGTTGAGGATACAGAGAGAAGATGCAAGTATACACACACCATGTGCCAACAGAGAACAGGCTTCCCATTACACATATAATTGGCACATTGCTGGCACACACTGACACTGACACACACACACATCCGTAGCTCCTCAGCAGGAGATGGGTTGTTGTGTATCCCCTGCCCCCCCCCCCCCCCCCCCTGCCCACAGAAGCTTGTTGCTCTGACAACTGCAGCCCCAAGCTAATGACCTCCCCTGGAGCTCTAGTGTGTGTGTGTGTTTATGTGTGTGTGGACAATAGGAGATGCATCTCCCTCACAATGAAAGAACAGTAGCTTCACATGGACATAAAACCAAAAAAGGAGCAAAGAAAAAAAGAAAACGAGGATCGGGGTGTAGCACAAGGAAGAAGAGATCCAGTGAGGAAGGCAGAAAGGAAGGGGGACAACTTGGGTTATAAAAATGGGAGAATAACACTGGAGGAGAAGGAGCACTTGAGGAACAAAACTAATCGCAGGGAGTGTGAGAAAGTCAGAGAAGCATCCCCGCTCCACCGTGAAGCAACCAGGCCAATCCACCTCCAATTTCCTTTGGTCTGACTGGTCGATAGTTGAGGTAATTACTGGTAAACGCTCTGAGCCCTGCACCAGTCCTGAGGGGAAAAGAGTTTTCCCGCCTCATCCACGAGTCTATATACTTAACCATGAGACACGTTTGCCTTGCAATGCATATGTGTACTCACGCATAAACATGTTTGACGTTCTCTGTTTGTGTGTACATTAGTACATTACTGTGTATGTGTTCAATCGCACCCCATCCTCAAATGTTTGCATACATTATTTATGGCTATACACAAATGCCCTTGCCTTACATTACAACAGGCAAGTGTCCTTTCGGTATTTTGTGTTTGCACACACGTGCGTCTGCCCTACTAAAGTGTGTGCTGGTGTGTTTTTGCCTCCCTGCTTCTAAAAGTGTGTGTGTGGGGGGGGGGGGGCTCCACTGTCTCTCCTTTGCCAGCCCCACCATGATCGATTCCTCTGCCCTCCTCAGCCCAGCCCCTCTAATGTAATAAAGCAGGCCGCTCCCCTAGACAGCACCAATCAATCTACAGACCCATTCATCCTGCCTCTGGGCTCAGCCGGCCGGCCCTAACTGGGGAAATGGAGACAGAGCCCCATCGATCACGAATAAACACACACACGCAGGCATACTGTATAGCACACACACACAAATGAACGCACAACTGCATTTGTGCACGCACAAGGACACGTCAACAGGCACACACACCAAATACATCAAAACCCTGCCATGAGAGAGAGGGAGAGTAAGAGAGAAAGAGAGACAAACAGCAACACACAGAGTGTAGACAAGAGGCAGACAGATAAGCATAACCATACCTGTTTGTGCATTTCGATGTTGAGGCCATAAGACATCTCATAGTACTGAGGAGGACAGAGGGTCATATTAGTAAAAGGAATTCGGAAACTTAAAGCAACTTAGAGAGTGCGCGTGACGTTACATGTGTGTTATTGTAATAACCAGGCGTGCAGTTCTTGTGTCGCACCAGGTCATTCTCACAGAGCAACCAAACAGATTTTAATAGATCCGACATCCAAATTAAAAGCTTTTTACCTGTACAGGAGTGTCACCAGAGAGGCGAAGTAGATACATATGTTCGTACTTTTTGTTTGTTCCGGTGTCAGACTAAAGGCTTTAAAAACCCTAAGCTTGATTTCACCTCACTTTGTTTTGAATTAAATCATTAAACCTAGTGAAATGTTGGATTTGCTTAAACACTGGAGCTCAGTTTAATCAAAATGAAAAATCTGCCAAATCAACAAATTTGCAAAAATTGTAGCACAGTCTAATCGGACACTCGGATCATGTTCATTAGCGTGCCTGAGTGGAAACTCTCGGTCTAAAGTAGCTTTCACTGTGCATTGAATCTTATCATGCCTCTTCCCTTCGTTCAGATAGTAATACAGTAATATACAGTAAAGATGAAAGTTCAGCTCCAGAACACATGGAGCTGATGGGGACACGGTTTTCTCCTCAAGGACACGTCAGCAGGGTAAATGTCTGTCATGTCATGTCATGTGTGATGCAAAATGAATTGAGTGTCACGTGGACCTCACCATGACATAGTGTCTCTGCATCTCTGTCTTTTCACTGGCCAGCTTCTCACACTCCATCTTGAGGCTGAAAAACACAACAATACAACATTTACTTCAAGAGAAACAGAATGTTACAGTACAAACTAGTTTTATTGCCGATTCATGATTATAAGCACATAAATGTGTGACTGTCTCTTTTGTCTGAAACATTTAAACGGAGAACAAACAGTGATGATGTTGATCTTCTAGCTATTTTCCTACAATAGAGCATTAATGTTAACAAGCATACAACTTTGTAGACAATTTACATAGTGTCATCTCACCCCTCTTTTCCTTCGCTCGCTGATTAAAGCACTTACAAAAGCAAAGATAAACCTAAACAGTCACGGGCACAGTGCAGAGAGTGAAATGCAGCAGATGGTTCTTCCTGTTGAGTTGTGATAGCCAGCCTCCTTTGGCTGTAGGATGTTATAACTCTGCTCTTTGTGTGTGTGAATCAGGATGTGTAGGTCAGTAGCATTCACCTGTTGC
>NW_022282634.1:0-7273 GCF_004355925.1 Anarrhichthys ocellatus
ATATCACCATGAAACTTCACCACTTCATCACTCACATTAAGAAGACTCTACAGGTGAATAGAGTCACAACATGACCTCATAGATATCACCATGAAACTTCACCACTTCATCACTCACATTAAGAAGACTACAGGTGAATAGGGTCACAACATGAACTCACATATATCACCATGAAACTTCACCACTTCATCACTCACATTAAGAAGACTCTACAGGTGAATAGAGTCACAACATGACCTCACAGATATCACCATGAAACTTCACCACTTCATCACTCACATTAAGAGGAGTATTTATTGTGTTACAAGTTTTCTGAAATGTTATGTTTAAATATGCAAATGAGGCGTTATGTAAAGTAACTTTTGGTGAATTTAGGAGAAATCTACAGACAGACAAAGTAGTAAAATAAACGTTTTCTTTCTACTTCATGACCATTGCATGAAGTAGGATATCTTCCGCCTGTGTTGAATCACCTTAGAATGAAACGTAACTTTATGACTTTCTTCTCTTTGCAGTTGAACTACAGAGCAAAGTACGAGGACACAAAGTTCAAGAACTGTCTCCCTCCAGACTATCCCTTCTTCATCCAGTCCAGAGTCAACGCCTTCAACCTCAGTGATGTAAGAAGCCGCTCCACTCCTCATCTTCTCAGCTGAAATTGAATGTCTGTGAGCTTTAGACTCAATACTTTTTAGACTGTTAGTTTCCTGAACAGCTCGACTTTCTCTTTGCAGAACTGTTACAAGTACGATTGGGAGAAATCCAAAGCGAAGAAGTTTGAGATCAAAGGCGACACCATCTCGATCCTCGCCGCCCGGGCTCACACAAACATCGCCAGTGATGTGAGTATCACATCAGCCGCTAGGGTTTCTGTATGTCAGGTATATTAATCTACTAATTGCTCACCTTTTATTCTTCCTTGCAGGTTAAATATAAGAAGGAGTATGAGAAGAACAAAGGACAGATGGTCGGAGCCCTCAGCATTAATGACGACCCCAAGATCTTACACTCCGTTCACGTGGCCAAAATCCAGAGTGACGTGAGTCGTTTGCTCTCTGCATTAAAAACTTTACTTCCCTTAACTCTCTGAAACCAAAGCAGTTTCTGGGTGTTTTTTCGCTCCCTTCACATTTTACTCTCTGTGGTCTTTTTTTCACTTCAAAATAAAAGTCCTGCTCCTCTATAGAAATAGAACCATCATGAATAGAAGTAGAGAGAACTAGAACACGTCTTCAGTGCAGAACAACACAGTTATAACGACATAAATCATGAAAAAGTTTAATTTCTCAGATAATTTAATTAACAGGCTCCACGTGTTATATATATATTTAACTATTTACACTCTAACAGCCTCTCCTCTTCTCTCCTCTCCTCTCCCCTCTCCTCTCCTCTCCCCTCTCCCCTCTCCTCTCCTCTCCTCTCCCCTCTCCTCTCCTCTCCTCTCTCCTCCTCCCTCTCTCCTCTCCTCTCCCCTCCTCTCCTCTCTCCTCCTCCCTCTCTCCTCTCCTCTCCTCTCCTCTCTCCTCCTCCCTCTCTCCTCTCCTCTCTCCTCCCTCTCTCCTCTCCTCTCCTCTCCTCCCCTCTCCTCCCTCTCTCCTCCTCCCTCTCTCCTCTCCTCTCCCCTCCTCTCCTCTCTCCTCTCCTCTCCTCTTGCATTATAAATGCAGTACATTAAAGCCATGAATAAGGCTAAATTGACTACATTTACCATCACCACTGCTCCACTTAAAGGTTGTGACTTCTCCCTTCTGATATGAATTCATCTGAGCTGAAGAGTTCAACAATCTCTCCCTGATTATCTCCACAGCGTGAATATAAAAAGGACTATGAAAAGATAAAGACCAAGTACCACGTTCCGCTGGACATGATGTCAGTCACCTTGGCTAAGAAGTCCCAGGGCATCGCCAGCATGACGGGTTACAGGAAAATCAGCCCCAACTACCTCCTTCCTCCTGACAGTGTGCTGCTGAGCTTGGCCAAGAAAGCCAACGTCATCCAGAGTGACGTAAGTATTTCATCCTAATAGAAAACCTGTACTTGTACTCGCATGGTTATTTTGAGAGTAATTATATATATATTCAGTGACACCATTTGATTTTGTGTTTTTCTGCGTCGCAGAATGACTACAAGTCCGACTACAACATCTACACCAAGGGAACCCCGTGGATTCCCTTCGGCTCCCTGGAGGTGGAGAAGAATAAGAAAGCCGGTGACATCCTGAGTGAGGTATGTGTGTCGCTTCAGTCTTCCTCTACACTCATGACGTGTTATTTAATTACTTGTTAACAGTGTACTTTACTATCTTCCTGCAGAGGAAATACAGACAACACCCCGACAAGTTCCCCTTCACCTCTATCGACGACCACCCCGTCATGATGCAGGCCAAAGTCAACCAGCTTCAGAGGAGTGATGTGAGTCACGTTTAGCTCTCGTTGGAGATCTTTCTCACGTCTCTTTTGTTCGGCTCTTGTTGAACTCTGCCCGTGGGGCTTGTTTTCTGCCTTCCAGCTGTTCTACAAGAGAGGTCTGGAGAAGATCCACCAGAAGTACTCTCTGCCTGCTGATCTCCCCGAGTTCCAACAGGCCAAGTGCAACGCCTACAACATCAGCAAGGTGAGAAAAAGAAACACCGAGAGACCACTTTAACAACAAATCACACAAACCAAGTATTATTTTATAACTAGGGATGGGTATGGTAGGATTTTATTCATACTAGAACTCTAATCGATACTCTTATCGGTTCTTTTTGATTATTTTGTGAGAAAAAGAGACAATAAATTAATAAAAGAATCATCATTTCTTTATTATTCTTGGATGTAAATAAATAATATTTCTTGAGCAGCAACACAAGAAGTTCTAACATCTTTAAAATCGATTCTCAGCTCAACAATGTTTTATTGTGTTTGAGACGACCAGACTTCTACAATGTTTCCTTCTCTCTGATCAAGCTGTACTGAGAGGAGACAAAGAGACAGAGACAGAGAGAGACACAGAGACAGATACAAAGACAGAGAGACAGATACAAACACAGAGAGACAGATACAGAGACAGATACAAAGACAGAGAGACAGAGAGAGGACGTTTGATACGAGGACGTCTCACTCCAGAACTAAGAAAGTACTGATAGCAGAACTGATAACTCTGAACCACATCAATACTCTGGGTTTTTACTCACTTAGAACCGGTTCCCGTTAAGAACCGAGTTTCCTGGGGGATCCCTACTAATAGCACGCTTCAGTTATTTTTGTTATATTTTCATTAATTTCCTCCTAAATTTGATATACTGTATATGTCACTGGGGTCAGAGGTCATCACTCTTCAACCCCCCAGGAAGTTTATTGAAAAAGCAGCCAAATTCACAATTTATAGACAAAATGCCACTAATGGATAAATATGGTTGATCAGCATACCTGAATAATGTCACTAATAAGTCCCTCAGGATCACATCTCGTACCCAAGTGCACCACAGTGGCACCAAGAGAGCTTGGCCACGAAACTAACGTAAGTGGAACGCTGCCGATGCACTTGGCAAGTTGTACTCGACTGCGATCTGGACTCCCTGCTGGGTTCATGGAAATAGAGCCCGTGGTGTCCTCTTGCAGGCCATAAATTGCATCGCTCCGATTTACCTTCAGGAGCTCCTCACCCCTCCATCCTCACCCCTCCATCCTCACCCCTCCATCCTCACCCCTCCATCCTCACCCCTCCATCCTCACCCCTCCATCCTCACCCCTCCATCATCACCCCTCAATCTTCACCCCTCCATCATCACCCCTCAATCCTCACTCCTCCATCCTCACCCCTCCATCCTAACCCCTCCATCCTCACCCCTCCATCTTCATAGAGATGGATAACTGAAACATGAGGCATCATTAATAAAATGTTGAATTAAGCTCCACACAGTGAGTGGTGATCAGACCGAACTCGTCTGCAAGTTTTCAGCAGCAGCTGAGTTAGTTTCAGGTTTAATTCTCCTCGTTCACACGGATCATATTCTTTATTTGTCAGCTGTTCATTCTAAACATTAACATGCATGTAAACTGTCACGTTGAATGTATCCACTTATAGATATGGACGTTAAGGTAACGGTTGTGTGAGAGCGCGTGGATTGCGTGGATTGTGTGAGTCTCGTGGTGAATGAGTGAAATGCAGTGTGTGTAGTGGATTCATGTTGTTGTATCTGTAATCTGTGATTTCAGAACTGCTACAAGCATGCCTGGGAGGAGTTGATTGCTAAAGGTTATGACCTGAAGTCTGACGCTATCTCCATTGTCGTTGCCAAAGCTGCCAGACATGCTGCCAGTAATGTAAGTTCCATTTTAACATGCTCTGTACCAGACATATTGTTCTTTTTGTTGCTTTAAATAACCGTTCAAATTCTTTAAACTCTAAATAATTAGAGATGTTAAACGTCCTTTAACCTCTAGGTCCAGTATAAAAAGGCTTACGAGAAGGCCAGAGGCCACCACGTGGGCTTCCGCAGCATCCAGGACGACCCTCTGCTGGTTCACTACATGGCGGTGGCCAAGATGCAGAGCGAAAAGAACTACAAGAAGGACTACCACAAGGCCAAGCTGAAGTATCACACCCCAGTGGACATGCTGAGCGTGGTCCACGCCAAACATGCCTCTGCTGTGCAGACCTATGCTGGCTACAAGCAGCCCAACCACAAGTACTCCCTGCTGCCCGACGCCATGAGTGTGGGCCTCGCTCGCAACATGAACTACAATGCCAGTGATGTAAGTTTGATTTTAGGGACTTTGGTGTGATAATGTAGGTAAATACCCTATGTCTTGGCTTAAATAGAGAGTTTCTGCAAGTCTGATAAGCTACTTTTCTCTTTTCCTTTCTAGGTTAACTATAAACAGGATTATGAGACCTCAGTCAAGGGAATCGGCTGGGTTCCTATTGGTTCCCTGGAAGTGGAAAAAGCCAAGAAAGCAGGGGCAGCTCTGAATGAGAAGAATTACCGCCAGCACCCTGACACCTTAAAATTCACCAGCACCGTTGACTCCATGAGCATGGAGCTGGCCAAGACCAATGCCAAGATCATGAATACGGTGAGAATGAGCAAATATAAATCTGGTGATTGTTAGTCTTTGAATTCCTTCTCAGAATAGACATAAAACCGATCTCTTCATTGTGATTATGCAGAAAGAGTACAAGGCCAGTGGAGAGAAGTTCATGCACACTTACCATCTCCCCGCTGATCTTCCTGAATTGATGCAAGCCAGATACAACGCCGTCAACATCAGCAAGGTCAGTTGCAGATTCTTGTCTGGCGTGTGTGTGTGTGCACACGTAGAATGCATAAAGAAATGAAATAGTTGCTGTATTTGTAACATAACACTGATTTTGTTTAGAATTGCTACACCTATGCTCATCGTCAAGATCTGCTCAAAGGACATCATGTGAAGGAAGATGCTATTTCCATTGTTGCAGCGAGAAGCTCCAGAGACATTGCCAGCGATGTAAGTTGTGAATATGGTAAAAATATAATACTATTCAAATGTTACTGAAATGGTGGGAATTTGAAATTAAGATTGAGAACCAAGTTGTCTTTCAAGAGTTTATTATAGCTTTTGCATATAGGCTCAGATCATACAGCGATCAATGGTCTCCACAGAACTATTAAAGGTACACTTCTATACCTTTGCTCTAAAGGATGTAGGTGTTATATGTGTATCTGCTCGGAGACAGACGGTAAGGAAAAGAAGTGAAATGTTAAAAAGAAGTGAGAGTTGAAAGGGAGGTGATAGTTAAGAAAAACAAGTTTCATTTTGTATATATCCTGTAGTTAGACAACGACAATAATCAAAACATTTCTTTCACATTTTCCCCCTTTTATCATACTATGCAAATCAAAATAATGATGGCAAATGTAATGTGTTTCCTTTGTACAGTACAAGTACAAGCTGGCTTACGAGAAGGCCAGAGGCCACCACGTCGGCCACCGCAGCATCCAGGACGACCCTCTGCTGGTTCACTACATGGCGGTGGCTAAGATGCAGAGCGAAAAGAACTACAAGAAGGACTACAACAAGGCCAAGCTGAAGTATCACTCCCCAGTGGACATGATGAGCGTGATGCACGCCAAGAAGGCCTCTGCTGCTCAGACTATGACTGGATACAGGAAGATCCAGCACAGTTACTCTCTGCTCCCTGATGCCATAAACCTGCAACAGGCTCGCAAAATGCAGTTCATCGCCAGTGATGTATGTAGAGTTTGACTTAATCGTCTTTTAAATTTACATTTATTTGTAGATTTTAAAACAAAAATCCAAAGCTCTACATTACTGTGCTGCATTGTGAAGTAAATCTGTTGATATTCTCCCTCAGAACCAGTACAAGAGTGATTATGACAGCTTCATGAAGGGAATAGGATGGGTTCCTATTGGATCGTTCGATGTTGAGAGAGCAAAAACAGCTGGAAAGATCTTCAGTGAGGCCCGGTACCGTCAACTTCCGAATAAGTTCAAATTCACTAAGGACATGCACTCCATGGATCTGACACTGGCCACTGCCAACAACCAGATAATGAATAAGGTACTGGATGGGACTAGCTGTGAAAATGACACAAATATCTCTTCTCTAGCATCTATGTCTAAGATATGAAGCCATCCACTACATTTATGTTTTTAGCAATCCTACATCACCGCCTGGGAGAAAGCCAAGACTTCCATCCACATCATGCCTGATGCGATGGGCATTGTTCTTGCCAGAGGAAACAAGAAGAACGTCAGTGAGGTACAGTGATAACTTCATTTTTCCTCACAATTTTCTTGCTCAGTCATGATTTGTAAGGTAAAAAATACAATAATAACACTTTATAATAACCATCATTAATAAATGGCCAATTACAGTTTAGTTAATAGTTATTTTACTGTTAACACAGAATTAAATATCTTTGTGCTTAGTGTTTTGTTTTTGCACTGCACTGCACTGTTTTAACTTATTGTGATCATATGAAATGATTTGTTTCTAAATTTGTTTCTAAATCATAAATTGTACCATAGCTTATATGAGACGATACAAATTATATTCTAATTACATTAGTAAAATATTTATTAACAGTTCATTGTTGCACACATTATAACATGTTATTTACTATATTAGGCATGTTTTCATGATTACCAAATGATTTATAAACCTTTAGGACATTGTTTTTAAAACATCTATAAACATTACATAGATTGCTGGACCAGAAACCAATCATCCACCATTTAGTGTTAACTATCTGTCTAAACAATGTTTATAGACCCTTTACAAAGTA
>NW_022282635.1:0-4047 GCF_004355925.1 Anarrhichthys ocellatus
GTCTCACCTGTTGACTCCGACTGTTAATATGAGTCTCACCTGTTGACGTGGATTCTGCGGCCGCCCGGCCTCTTGGTTGGGGACCAAGGTGATTTATGGAGGCCGGGACTCGTCTGGAGGGGAGACCTCTCAGTCTTGATGTTGATTGGCTGGATGAGGGAGGCGGGGCTCTGGAGCAGCCGGCTCCCCGCTAATGTCAGAGGTCTGATCTTCCCATAAGTCCTGATCGTCACCTGGAGACACATGGATCAATAATAAGAATGGACAAATAGGGGTCGGGTCTTGAGATTAAGGGGTGGAAGGGTTTATTAAAGAGCTGACCTTTGACCCCGGTGGCAGTCCGTCAAGCTGAGCGGGACGACGGAAGCTGCGATGGGTTTCCAGTTTGTGCTGCATCTTGTCCTTCAGGAAGATGAACTGAAGACGACACCTGTTACAGTGGAAGGCCTGGTTCATCTGAGGAACAGAGAAAGAAAGATGTTCTTATTTTATCAGTATTCATATTGTTTGATGGTTGTGTGTGTGTGATTGTGTGGTTACCTGGTGTCTCAACAGGTGCTGCTGGTAGCTGATGGGGTTTCTGGTCACCTTCAAGCAGAAAAGACACATCAGGAAGCGAGAGTCTCTGTGGAAGCTGGCGAAGTGCTGCAGGATATCGGAGTAGAACGACGAGCGATAGGAACACACCTGGAAGTCACACCTGAGTTAATGAGGCCCGAGGACACTCAGGTTAATTATGTCGGTGGTAAAAACTCACCTGGCAGACGTAGGGCATCTCTCCGGGTTTGTGGTTGGACTTCATGTGGTTCAAGAAGGCCGGCTCGTTCTCAAACGCCCACTCACAAATACGACACAAACCTGAGAGACAGAGACAGGTTGGACCTGAGTCAAGTCCAGGTAAAGACAGGTAAGACCTGAGTCAAGTCCAGGTAAAGACAGGTAAGACCTGAGTCAAGTCCAGGTAAAGACGGGTAAGACCTGAGTCAAGTCCAGGTAAAGACAGGTAAGACCTGAGTCAAGTCCAGGTAAAGACGGGTAAGTCTCAAATAAAGGCCAACTCAAGTAAGACAAGTCCCAAGAGAAAACCCAAAGGTTCCATGTCCAGTGCAGGAACATGCATCAGTTGTATATTTTCAGGTGTTTGACCAGGTGTGGTTCTTACAGGAAGAGAGGGCGGGGCCATGCACCTGCTCCTGGTGGCTCTGCAGCTGAGCTGGAGAAGAGAACTGTCGGTAACAGTACTTGCAACACTTCCTCTCCTCCCCTGCTGCTCTTCCTCCAACCAGCTCTGAGTGGTGGAGCATGTGCTGCATCAACCTACACACACACACACACACACACACACACACACACACACACACACACAGGTGAACATACAGACCACTGCACCTGCATCCAGACAGGTGTGTTCAGGTGTGTTTGGTGTATCTAGATGTGTTCAGGTACTCGGGTATGTTCAGGTGTGTACAGGTGCTAAGGCAGAGGGAGCCAACACGGTGCCCGCGGGAACCTGGTCGCCTGCAGGGACCACGTGAGTCGCCCGCAAGGCATGTTCTAAAAATAGCACAAGTATGAAGGCAAATCAAGATCTGTGTGTGTGTGTGTGTGTGGAGGTCCCGCGCGTGCAAATTAAACAGCAGCGCGTGTATATTCCTTTGACGAGTGCTTTCACATCACTCCGCGCAGAATATCTGCTCGCGCGAGCAAATTGCAGCCTGGAGGAGAAACCCTGATTTGAGTGCGAGGTGTCCCCTAGCGTGGGACTACATCACTGCTCTTCTGCTCGCTCGAGAGTAGTTTTTCTTTTTGACACTGTGTGGGCAGACCCAGTCACTATTGTATAACTACATTTAATTGGTTAGTATCCTGGTCTTTTTGATTGGCCGGATATCACTCTGACATAACTGATCATTTGTATGAACATGGACAGAGTTCATGATTTGTACAAACATGTTACAAAGGTCGTGGTTCGTACAAACGAGACATGATGTGAAGATATGACAGTTAATGATTTCATACAAAATGTTAAAAGTGATCATTTTTACAAAAATATAACAGGTGTGATTTTGAACAAAATACACAATCATTGTTAATGATTATTGTGAGGAATAATTCACATCGACATGTGATCAGACAGTCTCTTCACATATATTATGATTATTATTATTATTAAAAGGTGATCTTTGTTATTCAGGTAGTTTGTATCAAACAAGTAGATCTTCGTACTACTGAGTACCCTTGAAGTAGCTCTCCCGTTTCAAAAAGGTTGGTGACCCCTGGTCTAAGGTGTGCTCAGGTGTGTAGGGGGTATCTAGTTGTGTTCAGGTGCTCAGGTATGTACAGGTTCCATGTTAGTTGCGTTCTAGTTGCGTTCAGGTGCTTGTTGGTCCCACCTCAGGTTGTTCTCGGCCAGGTAAGTGCAGATCTGGCAGGTGAAGGTGGAGGTTTTGATCCCCAGTGGGAGTGGCTTCCTCAGACTCAGGTCGCCTTCAAACGTCCCATAGTAGAACTCCTCCACACTCATCACCACCCTGGGGGGGTCCAGGCTCAGCGCTGAGGTCACACTGTGGGCGGTGATGACGGAGGGGGCGGGGCCAGGAGCTGCAGGACCAGGTGACACACAGAAACAGCTGTCATCAGGTAAGTGTGACGACGGCCCTCAACACTTCCTGTACATTACATTACATTACAGTCATTTAGCAGACGCTTTTATCCAAAGCGACTTACAATTCAGAGTCTATCACATTTCTACACCGTAGGCACAACTACGGGAGCAATTTTGGGGTTAGAAGTGTCTTGCTCAAGGACACATCGACATGCGTGGAGCGGAGCCGGGGATCGAACCGTCGATCCTCTGATTGAAGGTCGGCCCTGCTATCCACTTAGCAGGGCCGACCTAAGTGGATAGCCTCCTTATTGTGAAGGAGGTTTTATTGTGAACCTCCTTCACAATAAAAGTCCAGCAGCTTGTAATTAATTCTGCTGCTAAAACCAGTTTGTTTTTTGATTTTCTTTTTGCAATAATAAGTGTTTATATAAGTGTCTGTGCCATTTGAAACGTCTCAGGTCAATAAAATAAATACATTTCAAAGAAATTCAGCTTGCATTTATTTTTCTTTCTTCTTAATGAATGATGACATCATAGCTGTGTTGTTCTGCGCTAAAGACATGTTCTAGTTCTCTAGTTCTCTCTACTTCTAGTCATCATGGTTCTGTTTCCATGGAGGAGCAGGACTTTTATTTTGTAGTAAAAAACTCAGATATCAATGTTCTCTGTTCGCTGGAGCTCTGAGAGAAACTGGTTCATCGTCAGCTAAAAGCAAATACAACGTTGAAATCACTTTTACAGGATGTTTGGGGATTTGTTTATAATCGAATATTTTGTCTGATCAATACACTCACGGGTTGATTTGGACCCGCCCACAAATTCTGAATTAATGATTTTAAAACTTAAATGATAATTTGGATCAAACTGCCTCTGACCCAAAACTAGTTTCATCTATTATAATACTTAGTAATCTATTAGTTTGCATCAATAGTCTTAATCTGAGAGTAACTCTTCATAATAAATATATTAAATACATCATCTATATAATAAATATATTACCAGATAAATGTAATGATCAATAATCAATAACGTCTCGACTCGTACCGCTGCTAAAAGGAGAGATTCTGGTGACGCCATTGGCCGATCCAAAGGGGAGGGCGGGGGAAGCCGCCAGCTTCAGGGAGTTGGCTCCGCCCACCTGGGTCATCTGAAGGTTAACTGGAGAGAAAAACAACAAAACAATAATAAATATCTCACTCGATCAATCGATCAGCTGTGATCAGATGTGGTGTGACGGACCGGGTCCCGGCGTGCCGGTGCGGAAGGTCAGCGTGGCGGGCAGCTGCATGGTGGTGAAGGCGGAGCCATGGTGGGCGGGGCCTCGAGAGGGGGCGGGGCCGGTTCTGGTCTGGACCGCCGGGGACACGCCCACACTGGGCCGGACCAGCTGACCTAGTGACGCCGCTGTGTGTGTGTGTGTGGGGGGGGGGGGGGGGGGG
>NW_022282635.1:4147-7192 GCF_004355925.1 Anarrhichthys ocellatus
GAGAGAGAGAGAGAGAGAAAACAGCTGCAGTGAGCGAGCCGATCAGTAACGAGGTCACGCGTGTGACGGATTAGTGATGATCAATAACGAGGCCACGCGTGTGACGGATTAGTGATGATCAATAACGAGGTCACGCGTGTGACGGATTAGTGATGATCAGTAACGAGGCCACGCGTGTGACGGATTGGTGATGATCAGTAACGAGGCCACGCGTGTGACGGATTAGTGATGATCAGTAACGAGGTCACGCGTGTGACGGATTAGTGATGATCAGTAACGAGGCCACGCGTGTGACGGATTAGTGATGATCAGTAACGAGGTCAGGCGTGTGACGGATTAGTGATGATCAGTAACGAGGTCAGGCGTGTGACGGATTAGTGATGATCAGTAACGAGGTCACGCGTGTGACGGATTAGTGATGATCAGTAACGAGGTCAGGCGTGTGATGGATTAGTGATTAGACGTCTTACACTGGATCAGAGTGAGAGGCTGGACCGTCTGACCCGGCTGAAGGTTCAGCACCAGAGGAGTCCCTCGGTTCATCACCGGGAAACCCTGAGCGGGAAAACACATGACATCACAGTGACATCACAGACATCGAACTCATGACTCAACCGGCTCATTGTGTTCCGTATTGATTAATGGGAAAATATTATTAAATAGTAAATAACGTTAAATTCAAATAAACTGATTTCTATCAGAAGTTTACATTTATGTCTGTTTATGATGTTAAAAAATGTATTATTATTTATTATCTGCACAGGAAATAATGAATACAGCCGAGCATATAAATATATATGCACATATATATTCATAAATATATATGCGCATATATATATTTATGAATATATATGCGCATATATATTCATAAATATATATGCGCATATATATATTTATGAATATATATGCGCATATATATTCATAAATATATATGCGCATATATATTCATAAATACAGGGATTTGAGATAATATTCATTCATTTGGAAATATCAATATATATACATAATATTTTCATTATTTAAATATTTTTAAAAATAATTAATGAGGCTGAAAGGGAAGCAATTTAAAAGTTATTAAATATATATAATCTCATGGTTTTAAATATTGCCCGATAGGAGGACAGAACTGACCAATGAGAGCGGAGCGTCAGAGCGTCTGAAGCTCCTTCATAGAGGTGCGTTTGATTCCCGTACCTGCGTGGTGAGGAGGATGGGCGTGGCGTGGCGCGTTCCGGGGGCCGCTGGGAGGAGGAACGTCCCACCAGCCGTCTGTGTCAGGAAGAGGGGCGGGGTATGAGCCATCAGGGGCGGGGCCACAGCAGGTGTGGAGGATGGGGTGAGGTGAGAGATGGAGGAGGAGGAGGGGGAGGAGGGATGAGGAAGAGGAGGAGGAGGCCTCACAGAGGAGCAGACGATCTGTACGAAAGGAGAAGCTGAGGGACAAAGAAAACAAAGAGTAAAGTCAAGCCACACCCCCTTTTGCATACATACACACACACACACACACACACACACACTCAGGTACCTGTCAGAGGTGTGATTGGTGGAGGAGTCCTAGGGGGCGGAGTCTCAGAGGCTGGAAGAGGAGACGGAGAATCCTCCACTAGAGACACACAAACAGCTGTAGTAGTAGGGGTGCAATGGATCACAAACCTCACGGTTCGGATCATTTTTCGGATCAACAAAGAAAAGGGGAGGAGTCAAATATAACTTTGCTTTCTATTTATTAATTAAAGAACTTCAAGAACACTTTGGGTTATAATCTTACATAAAAACAAAAAATATTGAAGATGTCCAATTTGAAACAAAATGAAATAAATAAAAATAAAAATAAAACATTCAAGAATACTCAATTCTGTTAAGTTTAAGTGCAACATGAGGTATGTTGATGCCCTCGTCCTTTGATCAATACTGAAAGAGAGAAACAGCCAGTGAGCTAGCTTCCACTGAACTGAACTGCTCGGCAACAACTTGGGTCTATGTTTACTTCCTGTCAGGTGATGTCATTCAAATACACAATAAAGTTTACATTACTGTGACATTGTTTTCAAAAACATGAGAATATCTCCATTGTCTGGGGAGAGGGGAGACCTCTCTGTGGTGATGTTACTATTGGGCCCGTCTAGCTTCCACTCTGATACTTCTGTCAGCACCTGCCCCAGGTGTGTGTCTGTGTGACTCTCACAGAGGGGGCGTGTCTACAGCACCTGTCTGTGCGACTCTCACAGAGGGGGCGTGTCTACAGCACCTGTCTGTGTGACTCTCACAGAGGGGGCGTGTCTACAGCACCTGTCTGTGTGACTCTCACAGAGGGGGCGTGTCTACAGCACCGGACTATGTCTTTTCCTTCTCATAGAGGTCTGGAACAGCTTCACACTGAAGTGGGTGCGTGAGGGGATTTCGTGGCGTGGCTCAAACATTTTAACCAGATTTTGAAATCCTTTGTTTTCCACACCGGAGTGTCCCCCGTCGCTGACAGACGGCTCTTCATATGTGTGGACATGCCGATGTTGCTGTTATCGTGTGTCTTTCTCTTTAAATAACGCCTACATACCGTAACGGTTTCGTCCACCACCCTCATCCGTCATTATAAGTTACAGGGAAGACTAAATGCTCCCAAACTTGCGACTTAAATGACGCCGGAGCTTCTGACGTTCCTCCGCTCGCCATGACTTTCGCCGTTAAATGCTTTTAACCTGCTCCGTTCACGTGAACACACTACTGCTTTATATCTGTTCACTGACACTCTGCATTGATATTCAGGGACTTGTTACTTGAAAAGGAACAGCAGCAGTAAAACGTTATTACACACTATGATGATTACACTGTAAAAAAAAAATAGAAAAAAATACTCAATTGATCTGCGGTTCACGAGTGATCCAAACCGTGAGGGCTGATCCGAACGGATCACGGATCGATCTGTTACACCACTATGTAGTAGTGAACAGGAAGTGACCATATATGGACGGAGGAGGAGTGACGTAGAGACGCCGTATAAGTCTCTGGTAGAGACCTGTCAATCACTGTGTAGCCCCGCCCTAAAGC
>NW_022282636.1:0-7133 GCF_004355925.1 Anarrhichthys ocellatus
AAAGCAATAACCTTCTGCTTACTCCTGCTGATCCTCACCTGGATCATCTTTGCCACTGAATACTTACTTTACCATGGCAAGTACATCCAAACACTTAATGCCCTGGCAATACTCTCCAGTCTGTACTCCTTTCTGTTGTGGTATTTCCTCCCAAAATGCTACATCATGATTTTTCAACCCCACAGAAACACGCAAGAGTACTTCCAAGGTCTCATTCAGAATTACACCAAAACAATTAGCCAGTAGCCGCTTCCAGTAAATATGCATCTCTACATACTGAAAAGCTGATGTGCCTTTAATCATAATCTCTCTTTTAGTTTTTTCTTCCAAGAGTTGTAAACTAATGCTTTATGCTTGTTTTTTTGTAAATTTTTATTTTGAGGACTATATAAATAAACAAGCCTTGATGAGCAAGAACAAGACACACTTTGAATTATTGTGGCAAGAGTTATTTCGGAGATGGTGGGCAACATGTCCCTAGATTCTGAGTATACAGCAGCCTTTATGTATATGCTGCCTGCTTCTCATTGTAACACTTAAGATACGTCACTTTTGAAGATACTTAACTGTGCAGGTCTCATGAAGGATTAATTCAATATTTTTGGAAATATGCTTTTTCATATTCTTGTGAGAAGTTAGGTGAGGAGAGTGATACTATTCACAGGTGGAGAGCGGTATCAATCTTCTCATTTAGTTTGCAGCAAGAAAGTGAATAGGTGTATTTCCCAAAATGTTGGACGTTTTTTGAAAGACGGAGTGGATAGTAAGTGTGGTGGTTTACTTTTAAGTTATTTAGCCAAATATTCAGCTAAATTAGCTAGCAAATTACACATAAAGTTGCATGAGTTAAAGTAATATGCCCTTAACTTAATGCAAGACCCTTCTGGCCTTCCAAGTATTAATTCATCTCTGTTCAACTGTAAAATAAATTCTCTAGTGAGCAACATAAATCTTTGCACTCATGTAATTTAAAAACCTAAACTTCTGCAATTGAGTGGACTATAGATCCAGGGACTATAGATGAAAAATAGTATCTTGGCTAACTCTGCCGCATTTAAAGGAATGTTTTATTAATGTGCACTGTCCCTAACAAATAAACCAATAAAAAAAATGGCTAAAAATTCTGAACTACTTATCAGCTTAGCTTAGGTTAAAACTACCATATTTACACAGGAGAAACAGCTGTTGTGTGTGGTGGAATTTATGAAGAATATACTGTATAAAATAAAAACTGCACACAGCTAAGGTACAACACATCTAAATATACCAACAAAGCAATGTTTAAAAGCAGAAACTCGTTGTTTTCAGTGATGCATGATAGTAGACTTGGCAAGCCATTGTGTAAGGCACAGAGAGACACCAAATACAGCATGAGCTTATGTTTTCATCTGAACCAGAATCAGGTTAATAAATAAAGAAGACCATTGGACCAAGATATACTTTTAATAACTTTTTTGACAAAACAATAGAAACAATAAAATATTACCTGAGAAATGACTTGTGATGTATTATTGCTGTATTATTGTTGATACCAAGTAAATCTATAATTGTATTGTACTCGACCGAATCCAGTGTGTTTCATTCAACATTGTAAGGAGTATCCATAACACTGAAAGGTATTAATAAATTACATAAAGTCAATTCAATAAAGATATTAAAAGGGAATGTATTTGTTTTTTGATGTAACGCTCATCTCGCCATATCATGACAAAAGTTCTACATGCTAGAATACTCTTTGATCTTAAATATACCTGTATGTCTTAAGTTTCCTCAATTGTCATTGTATATTTATTCTTACCTCTACTGTAACAATTTTAAGATTACAATTGGGGTACATTTGTAAAGCATAAGCAATGATTAACTTCCTTTCTAAATATGATACCTAACTGCACTTTTCTGTGAGTTTATTGCCTCCGTTTCCTCATGGATTCGAAATTATATTCTTAAAAATGTGTCAGAAGTACATTACTTAAGATTAAGATGGACAACAGAGACAAAGAAAATAACATTACATACAAAGTCAAACTTCATCTTAACATACAGGAAACAAAATGTAACAGTACCAGCCACAATGTTGATTATAAAGTTAATAACCTCTTGGAATGAATGTGCAAACATTACAGTCATTTAGCAGACACTTTTATCCAAAGCGACTTACAATTCAGATCATGCACAACTACGGGAGCAATTTTGGGGTTACGTGTCTTGCTAAAGGACACATCAACATGCAACTATGCAGAGTCGGGGATCGAACCACCGATCCTCTGATTGAAGGACGGCCCTGCTCTCCACTTAGCAGTCACCCCCAAACATATCACAGCAATGACTGCTTGCACCAAACACTATAGTGACGTTTTGTACCCACCTCATTGTCCATTAACTTTTATTATATACTTAAACTATTAGTATAGATTGTGAAAACCTTTCAGAATAGTGTCACAAAATCCCACAGTAATGGGGGCATTTTCTGGAAAATAAATCAACATTAAAATACCTTTTGTTAGACAGTTTTTTGGTCTTGATGTGGTGTTTTAGTTAGCACAAAGACTTTTTAAATGTTACAATCTTGGACCATGGCAATGTGGCATGTCACTGCACATGGTACTTGTATAACAATGTTCGTGACAACTAAAGATTGATTTGACTTTACAAAGCAGAACAAGGAGTTCTGTGCTTCAGTCGGGAGGAATTCAAATTCTGGTGAGAGCCCCGGCCATTTATCATGTTCATTTTCCTATTTCAAATCACCTGTGCAGGCCAGTGGTAACTCATGCAATCATTTATAAGAGGAGGTGGTCATTTAGCACAAGCCAAATATATTGGGTTGAATTAATTTAATTTGTGTGTATTTGCTTGTGAATATCCTGTGTGATCTAACAATCTCATCTGAACTTGTTGAGATCATTCTTATAGTATATCTTTCTTTTAAAGGGTCATTACATTGTTAAACTTTTACTGCAACAGAAAGTTGAGTTGTTATAAAAATGATGTACCAAGATAAAACACTTTGCTGAACATAATGCACGTAATGACGGAATGGAGACAATATCTTGAACAATGCAACAAAACACAGTTGTTGAACTTTGAAACGCATAGCCCATACTGGTTTGAGTTTAGAAATAGGTTATAAACCCACTTTTACTAACTTTGTACCTGATCAACATATCATCGTATAACGAGTGAGAGATCCGTGTTTGTTGGATCCACCCAGCACCCTTCCCACCCGCCTTGTGTGGGCTTTTGCGGTCTTTATGCTTCCTCGTTCATGATTACGGGTATAGCATACAAAATCATTTTCTGGGATACCTACAAATCACAGCGCATCATTTTTTGTAGGTTTAGCTACGAATGCTGGATGAGACCAGCCTGACCTGGCTGATAGGACATTAGGTCACGTTCCCTTTCAAGATCCCCTCTGTACGACACACGTAGAATGGGATATAAGGCCCCACGTGGCATGAAAACGCCTCTATTCACCCCTTAAAAGGCAAATGATCTGTGGTGATGTGAGGCTTTGGGCTCTGTGCGACAATGAGACAGAGAGTGGGTTCTGGACGCTGACTATCTGGAGCTACCATGGATGGATTACCAAACGGGCGGACGGGGCCTAGGCCCCGGGGCCCAAAGTCTTAAAGGAACCCCAAGCGGGAACTTCTTGGTGAAGTCGCTGTTATTAACTTTTTATGTCACATAGTCAAAGGGCTTAATAACAGAGCCCGAAAATTGAACTGAAAAACTGAAGGAATAGCCTAAGCATTCACTTTGAAGATGTCACAAGAAAGAAACCATCATGATACACTTTAAGTGAGTGTTTATCCCCGCAGTTTATCTATTGGACTTCAAGAGCTGTGTATTCTGTTAATGTGCTGTTGTTTTGTTATGGTTAACTGACTGTAACTTAACTGTAATCTTGTATGTTGAGATATTCGCTACTTTCTTAGCCCTAAAACATTGTTATTTGGTTCTAACAGGCCAGCATGTTCTGATCAGAACAGACAATACAACAGTTGTTTCTTATTGAAAGTGTCTTGCTCCCTGTTGCTGTGGTGCAGTGTTCCTTTTCTGTCACTTAACAGTCACCCATGTGTGAGCGGACCTCATCTCCAGGGGTGCAGGGGTTCAGTTACAGGATAGTTTCGGCAGGGCAGTTGTGGATCTCTTTGCCCCCAGGGTGAAGGCCTAATGCCCGTTATTTTCCATAACCCACCTCCAGGAATGGATGTGCCAGCGCATTCATGGCCCAAAATGCTCCTGTCTGTATTTTCTCCAGTGGAACTGATATTTTCCCGGAGAGGGTACATCTGCAAGGTCTGTCTTTGATCCTGCTTTTCACTTGATGGCAGGCAAAGTCCTGGTACGCAGAGATAATCAAATATCCTGGCAGTGGGGCTGTGGCAGCTTATTCTCCGAAGAGACCTCTCTCAAGCTGGGGAAGAGGTGATTCATCTCCGTCCAGAACTGTAGTGTCTGAATGTTTACCTACTGAGCAGTCCAACTTATCGGGGTCTGCCCCCAAATGTGGTGGGAAAGATCCAAAGTGCAAGACCAACACCATACTACTCCACTTCACAACTGGGCTTGGTAAAGAGTGGCTATTAAACTGAGGTGGTGGTGACTGGAGTGTTAATGTGCAGAAGGGGCCTCGCATACATTACCACAGTGAACCTGGAGGAAAAGACGGAATTTGAACACTGATTAGAAGGATTACCAAATGTATTAATATTCATGGTCAAGACATTTATCTTTGTGGTTCGTGATGATCGTTAAACCACATCACAGGGGCTCTGTGCAGCAGCAAATTAGATTAGTTTTGCATTCTGATTTGGGTATATCCTCCTACCATTAATAATGCTATGTATTTCATTCCCACATGCATGGAAATTTTCACTGGGGCTTTGCCATCACCAGAGTCCCATGACTTACTAAAGGCTGAGGCAAATTCCATTAGAGTTCATTCATCAGATTTGTAATTGCAACAATGGAACATTTTCTTGCTTTGCTGTGTCTCCTGGGAGCTTTTCTACATGCCTTGGCTCAATGCACTGCCCCAGCCTCAGAGTTTCAGCTGGAAGGAGAATATGTGATAGGTGGACTTTTTGATATTCATCATAGTGCCGCTGTTTATCATGACAGACCAGAAGCAATTCACTGCTCCAGGTAAGTCTCACAATAAATCTGAGTGGATGGCTTTTAACTACTGCAGAATGCACGGTATAACAGACATATTTGTACATTCCAGAGCTGTTGCAAATAAGAGGCTCTGAAGCCACACTGAAACAAATTCTTTGTAAATTCCACAGTAAGTAAACTCCTGTTGTGTTTTCTCGGTTCACAGTCAACCCTTCCTTCTCCCAAATTATCGAATGTTTCAGTTGATGAGATTCTCTGTGGAGGAAATCAATAATTCTAACAACCTCCTGCCAAATGTATCTCTCGGCTATGAGATATTTGATCATTGCTCATCTACACAGAATTTTCCAAATATCTTCAAACTCATGTCAGTCAACGGCTTGATCCAACCTTGGGGTGAACCACACAAGCAACAAGCACAGTCCAATGTGTCCAAAGTGATGGCAGTGGTCGGTCCTTTTACAAGCACTCAGGCCCTGACTGCCGCCCCACTGTTAATGATGGATCTCATTCCTATGGCAAGTTCAAATTTGTTTACTGTCAAAACAAGACATTAAAAGCATACTTCTATCAGTATATGTTATGATCAATTCATTGTAAAATGTGTTATATTTGAGAATTTGTCACTAAAAAGTATTGTTTTTTACAGGTCAGTTATGGATCTTCTAGTTCTGTCTTGTCAAAGAAAAACATATTTCCATCTCTCCTACGAACAGTGCATGCCAATAAAGACGTCATAAATGTTATTGTTGACATTGTTCAGCACTTCAACTGGCGCTGGGTTGCGTTTCTTAACAGTGATGATGATTATGGCATTGATGGACTGGAGTTGTTCATGAAGAAGATTAAAGACACTGAGATTTGCCTGGCATACAGTAAAGACCTCAGTGACAATACAAATTACTCCCTAATGTTCAGACAGATAGAGGCACAGAGGATAGGTATCATTATTGTTTTTGCTCAAAAAATGGCTGCTGAATCTCTCATTGAGTCAGCAATACAACTAAATGTCACCAAGAAGGTGTGGATAGCAGGGGATGCATGGTCCTTAAACAAGAAGCTCCCCAAGAAGAAAGGAATCAAAAATATTGGGACTGTACTTGGAGTGTCTCAGCCAGTAGTGACAATACCTGGTTTCAATGATTTTATCTATTCTTCCAAAAGCCAGAGCTATTGTGAAAATGCAGAACAAGATATGTTGTGTAATCAGGTTTGCAACTGCAGCAGCTTGAGTGCAGAAGATGTCATCACTGCAGACCCATCTTTCTCTTTCTCTGTTTATTCTGCTGTGTATGCCATCGCCCATGCCTTACACAACACCTTGCAACGTGTAACTGGCAGATGCAATGAAAATATCACAGTGTACCCACACATGGTAAGTATACACATAATCTGAGTATTTAGATTTTGCTCATTTATGTTCTTATTGCTTTGACTTAAAGATAAGCATTTTAAAAAGGTAACATAGTATTAGTATCTCTTGTTATCCTATATAAAAAAATTTCACCTGTCCAACAATCAGGTAAAAATCCATAGATCCACAATACAAATATATATTAAAAATAACTACCAATGAACTGAATATGACAAATCAAATTTGCAGTGTCTCATAATAATCAATATGTTAATATCATCAATGTGTCAGCCTGTTCAATTTCATTTATTGAGAGCTAGTACATTGTGCAAATAATTTGTTTAACTTCCACCTGCAGCTGTAAATTAGATATTTTTTAGATATGCACACTCTCTACTCTGCTTATACTTTCCAAATGTTGCCTTTGTAACAAAATCTTAGATGAAAAATGTCTGCAATTGTTAAAGTCTAAACCACTTCTTAAAAGAGGGGCATCACATGCAGTTCACACCTCCACAGGAATCGTTTTGAAAATCTGAAGAAATGGCTTTTTTTTTGTGAACACACAACGGTAATAATTATTTGAACTTTGTGTACCCGCATCAGGTTCTAGCAGAGCTGAAGAAGTCAAACTTCACACTTTTAAATC
>NW_022282637.1:0-7117 GCF_004355925.1 Anarrhichthys ocellatus
GTGTGTGTGTGTGTGTGTGTGTGTGTGTGTGTGTGTGTGTGTGTGCATCAGTGTTTTTTACACTAAAACTAATTTTTCTCGATTGGAAAGCTGATGATTAGACACCAATGACTGCTACTGAGGACAAAACATTAAGAACCAGTGGGCCTAAAAGAAACACTGTTTACTCTCTCAAGGGGCCCTTACCAGAGTTTTGAATCTTAAGTGAAGTATTCATTATTATAAAAAATAATGAATCATAAGAAAATGTCAGGGGAAAAATGTTTTATAAATATACATTCAAAGCTTTCATCAATAGAAATTCATATTTTCTCTATAATTAGTACAATCACATAGTTAGTTATGAGACACTTTCTAGGATTTGATTTCCTTTTTTGATAAATCCAGATCTTTAACATTATGAATTACTAAAGATTGTGTCCATATGACGCCTTTTTGCAAGTCGAGATTTGATCTTATCCCTCTCCTATAAAGATCATAAGATTGTTCTTTGAGCCAATAAATTCATTTTATTATATTATACAGTCAATTTAGGAGCCTGATATCCAAAGCATTAAAGATGAAGTGGAACACTGTTGGAATCCTTTTAATTGAAAACTGTACTCTATCTGATCATTTCTATCTCACTTAATCCTTCGCAATATTTCTCTTAAGTGGCAATCATTACATTGAAGCATTCCTGTAATTATTGGATTAGATAGATTAGTCATGGAGGGATATTTTATGTAATAATACATCTACTGTGTTATTCAGCTGGAGATCTCCTCTATTAGGGCTTAGCTCTGTCAATTACAGGCTTTAGACTTTAGAATTAAAATCCATTAACTTGCAAGCAAGGTCTCAAAAATAATGGAACACAATAGTTTATATTTGAATAATCCACCAATAATGTCGTGTCTTGATTGTAAATACAGAACATCTGGCCTATATGGTACAATATCCAAGAGTGAGGTTTACAATATCAGCATAGTAGCTGGTGGTCTCCCCCCAACACACACACACACACACACACACACACACACACACACACTGGCTCTGTAGTGTGGCATCTCCTATCAGGTTTCCTGGATGTGACGGTGAAACTGATGGTGATTTATAGCAGGCACAAAATGGCTGCCTGAGATGGATGCAGCAAACACATACCACACACACACACTCACACAATGCTGTAATATATCACACACGCACAGACACATGCACATAGTTTTAATTCATCATAACTGACTGACCCATATACAGTATATTCTCACTGAAGGCAGAGTGCGAGAGAAAGCGGAAGAGTGGAAGGACACAAACAGAGGAGGAAGTGAAGACGTGAGGAGACAGCAGGGGAGTGAAGGACACAGTGACAGATGTGTAAGTAATCTTTTCTCCTGTCCCACCGATTCCAATCAAAAAGAAAGTTCAGAGGTTATTCCCTTAGTTCGAGTATTTCTATTGATGAAAACCTTGTCATTAGTAGTTTTAATGATAGGCTACGCTGCTGAGAGATAGTGTTAGGAAGTTAAAATGCGCTCTCTAAAATCTATTTTAAATTGTTCTGAAGACATCTATCTCAAACAACTCGATTTATTTAATAGTCTCACAAATAACAACATTTTAAAGGATTACACATAATGATAACGTTATAATTGACTTTCTTCCCCTATGTGTGTATGTATTTTGACTGAGTCGGGCGTAAGCGCATCATAATATCACTCAACGCAACCTCAGTTAGCTGTTAGCTGTTAGCTCCGTTACTGTGCCAAGCAGGACTGAGCTGCTCACTGGCTGCTAACAAGCTAACAGCTAACGTTAACTCGCTGTTCTGCTGATATCAGCAGGATTTGTTACCCACAATGTAGCATCACCAGGAAAAAATAGGGTGCACGAGAGTGTTCAACCACAGGTGTGTAGCACGAGCATGTGCAGTACCACAGAACAACGCGTAAAACATACATTCATTTGTACTTTAACTTTACAATCACCTTCTGATGTATTATCATGGTTATGATACTTGACCTTCTGTCATTATGAAATGCTTTATAATAGAATGTAATAGTGCTTATAACTATAGTTATACAGCGCTGTGAGCAGATTTGAACACATAATTATGTTCATAATATATCATAGAAAGTGGTGCTGATATTTCTCTATGATCCGCTCTGGTTTGTTATTGTATTCGATAAAATACCAAACTATCTCTTAATAACATGTAAGGTGTGCATCGTGTCATGCTCTCCAGCCAGAGGAAGGAACAGTGTGAAATCTCAACAGGAGAAAAAGCCCTTTTGATGAATCAATGTATTCCCACAGAAAAAAGCCACAATAGCAACACTCCGCCCTGTCAGCAAAATTGCGCTATTAACAAATTTTTTCATCTCTCCATCGATCTGCAAGAAATGACTCCCCCTCTGCCTCCATCCTTCATCTGCTGCCTCTCGTCCTCTCCCTCTGCAGTGTACAGATTACATCTGTGCTTTCATTACACAGCTTTATTTTCCATTGCTGAGCTGAAATTGTGTCTCGCTGTTTGCCATCATTCGGCTTTATTACCGCAGCAGCCAGAGTGTCAACATGCTGCTCCGTCTGATCCTCTGCTCTGCTGGTTGTTAGACTGTCATGTTACGGAAGCTTGTTGACTTGGGAAACTCCTGGCAGCCATCACAGATATTAAATATCAAAATATTGCAAGTAGAGCTTGAAATTAACACTAACCAGCAGCCCATGGTAATCGTTTTATAAGTCTTTAAGGATTTCATGTCTGTCAGTTGCAGCTGCTTTGGCAGACAAAAACCCTCAGCCGTATATATATATAAGTAATAGAAAAACTCAACTAACCCGTGGAGTTCTGAACCTGCAGAGACTTCATGATCTGTAGAAAAGGCCTGATCATGCAAATTTAGCTTTACCTCACTAATATCAACTCACTTGACTCACTCACTAGAAGGCTTTTTTTCACGTTCCGTGCACATTACATTTGAGCTGAAGGCATGTACGTTCACACGTCACTTGTACCATCACAGCCAGTTAGGAAGCCAATCATGGTCCAGTATGAGGCTAACACAAGTGATTACATTTTACTGCAATCGCACCTCATATGATTACATGTGACAAATAGAAATTGATTGATTGATTGAAAACTACAAACGCGTCAAACACGATCCCAAAACAATAATAGTCATTGGTCTGGATAGTTGTACTTGTGCAATGCCAGAGTGCAGCCGACAGAGCAAAGGACAGAGAGGGGTGAGTGTGTGTGTGAGAGAGAGAGAGACGCTTGTATCTGTACAGTCTCATGAACACACTCATTTCTGCAGAAAGAATGTCAGCATTGATAAGATGACAGACATGGTGGACAGAGACTAGTTTATTGCACAAAATGAGTAAAAATAAGTAACTTATTTATGTGTGCTTTACAATAAAACATGATACAAGTAATTTAATAGTTACAACAAATACCATCATTAAGAAAAAGCCTGAAGATAAAAGTGAGTCTGAAGAAGAGATGTAAAGGAAGATAGAGTTGGCCTGAATTCACACACACAGTGATAGCACCGTCATACGAGGAGCAAATAAGACTGTCAATATTTTAAAAAGCACTATTTCACTTCATGATATTTTGACTTTGTGACTGTTCCTTCAAAATAAAAGATCACGCATTGTTATTTCTGTTAATAGTGTATTTACTACCAAAGGATTTATCAGTAACACAGTTAAGAGGGGAAACAACATACATGGTTGTGTTGTGTTGCATGTTATGTATTTTGGGTGTCCAGTTATGGCTGCCTGCTGGTGGACCTCTCTGGTTGCAGTGACGCCTGTTTTATTTATATAGACACATAGGTTGGAGGTCTGTACTCAGGAGTTATTAATATCATTTCTAACTGTTTGGTTGCAGATTTTTGTGGAAAAACCATATCAGACAACAATTATGAAACAAAGCAAAGTGTTTTTATTTGTCCAGAGGGGATCTTTGATTATCAATTATTCTGTCAGTTATTATTTTTCGATTGTTTTTTATCTCCAAAGTCTAAGTTGACAATCTAACAGTTTAAACTCCAGACATAATCATTTCTAATTATATAAAACACAACAAATCAGGAACGTTTTACTTCTCTCAAAAGCACGAGTAAGTGTATTGCATATTTGTGAGATAAATAATCATAAAATATTGATTGATATGCTTCTTTTTTTTTGTTGGACTATTTTTTGTAAGTTGACAACTTGGTATCTGTTTAAAAGATGTGTCAATAACATGGTTTTCTTTGCAACAGTCAGTGCTATGTACTATGTACAGCTTGCTATTTCTGATTTCATGTATTTGCTGAAGGCACGCATGCTTCTCTGCCGTCTCGCACATAATAAAGCATCATGGTGTCCATTAGGATCTACAATTAGTTTGTTCCGAAGAGTGGAGGGTGAAAGTGTTAAGTTTTTTTAGAACACAGTGTATTTAATGACATAAGCTAAAACCTTTCGACTTCCCTAACACACACACACACACACACACACACACACACACACACACGCACACATGCACACACGTACTGATCTGTGTCACAGCTAGAGCTTTTTGACCCTTCTGATGGAAGATGAAGGACCGATCCATCTTTCAGGTATTTGAGGATATAACAATCTCTCTGCTCATCAAAACCCTACTGGCCAATATCTTGGCTTAATGGGGCACCGGATACATGAGATGCACACACACACACACACACACACACGTGCAGACTTTGCCTCTGTTCAGGATAATACACACACACACACACACACGTGCAGACTTTGCCTCTGTTCAGGATAATAACCGCGGTGTAGGATCTAATCAGAATGTCAGCTACAGCAGTCTTTGATAACAGCGACATGAGGAGAAAGTCAAATAAAAAATGTCAGGTTTGACTTATTTCACCGTCCTCTGAGAGACACTCTTCAGGTGTAGTTTTACCCAAACTGAGTTGCCGGTATGAAATGACATCCCACTATGATCCAAAAACGGCTTCACATCAACATTTCCACATGTGTGTGTATCAATGTTATACTCTTTAAACAACTTGTGGCACTTTTGCTGTTTCAAAACGGCATTCTTAATTATGTTTCGTAAGGTTTAGGCAACAAAACTACTTATTAAGGTTCAGTAAAAGGTCATGGTCTGTGTTGGAATAAATACATTACTTTTGGTGTCACACATGACACGAACAAAGGTCTCCTGGGTGAAAGTCCCCAGTTTGACACATCCATTCACCCTGACCTCCTGCCTATGGTGACTTTGATTCAACATTTTTATAAAACTTCAAAAACAAAGGTAATCCAGGAGAACAACATAGTTGACCATGCTGTTTCATTGTTTGGAAAAGTAACAAGAGCGGGATGAATATGTTTTCTGTCTGTGGCTTTGGGGAACTGGAGGAATCCTCCTTAGAGCAAAACTTTGATGAACAAGCTCTATTTTGGAAGCGTTTTAATGCAGTCTGGCACCTTATCTACATTTAAATTACACTGAAATATCTTTACGACTTGTGACGTTAGTAGTTGTTAGTAATTAGTATTGAGTAGAAAGATTACGCTATAGCCAGTTATTAAATGTATCTAAGCAAACAATGGTAGGATATAACTCAGTATATCTACTCAACACTGCACTTAAGTAGGCTACAAGTTTGAAGTACTTGTACTGAAGTATTTCCATTTTATGCATCTTTATACTTCTACTGCTCCAGTGCATCTCAGAGGTAAATTACTGCTCTACATTTACCATCAGTGCTACATTTACTACAACTACTGCTCCAGCTTTAGTTACTTTACGGATTCAGATTAAAAAACATAAATCAACTAATAAATGATTATATATTTTTATAGCCATAGAACAGCATAGCCCAGCCCAATTCAACCCCTGGCTATGTGTTATTATTTTCGTATTGCTGTTAAGTGACCTATTGAACCTAACTTTATATTATTTGTAATATGATCTACCTGAAGAATAATAATAAACATGTCACTACTCCAGAATGCTGTCAGTGAAGCAACTTGTCCTCTGATGACAGCAGCACTCCTGCCTTTTTGCTTGAATACATGATTCTTTTTTGCTGAGTAATTCTGTTTAGCTTGCTGTTCCCCAAAGACGGATACAGTTTGGCTAAAATGCATCCGAGTGCGTCAGTTCTGACATAGTCTGAGTTCAGAGAACGTTGGTGTTGCTACTTCCTGTTGGACTGCAAGCCCTTTCTCAGGTCTTCCCCTCCCAACCTGTCATTACATTACATTACAGTCATTTAGCAGACTTACAATTCAGATTCTATCATATTTCTACACCGTAGGCACAGCTACGGGAGCAATTTTGACAGTGTCTTGCTCAAGGACACATCGACATGCGACGGAGCCGGGGATCCTTCAATCAGAGGATCGAAGGACGGCCCTGCTATCCACTTAGCCACAGTCGCCCACTGTCACTTTCTCATGCCCCTCCTTCCTGCCCTCAATCACTGTTTCTATTCCAATTTCACCAAGATAGATCTTTGAAGACCAGTAGTTTTTGAGAGAAGCTTCCAGATGATTAGGCAAGACTTTGCCGAATCATAATGATAAATCCAAAAAATGAAAAGGCATGTAATCTGGTACGGGTTGTACTAGCTGACATGTCTTTCATTTCTCATTTTTTTGAATTATTGTTATTTTTATTCCTATTATTATATTTTTCTGGCAACCATGTTATTTTCTCCTATTCCACAATTCCCTTTCCCTGAGTGGCTACCCAAGGGACAAATACATTCACCTAGACAACAGAAAGTCTGGAAATAAAGTAGAGAGGTTCATGGTCAATGTAATCCTTTTGAGAAACACTCACTACACTGAAGTAGGCACAATGTTGCAGTTTACGTTTAGAACATTTTCATTTGCTTGTAGTAATCACACCAAGGTGTCACAATCACTTTATTCAAATGTGTCCCTGCTCTCTTGTCCTCGTGCCTCCTCTGTGTCCACCCCGCTCTTCATCTCACCTTGTGTACGGCTTGTCTGCTTTGGCATTCTGAATGCTGATGATCAAGAGTCCTTTCACTGTGACCCCAGCCTCATCACATCACACACTCCATTGCCACAGACTGATAAGGCCCTCACACACACACACACACACACACACACA
>NW_022282638.1:0-7123 GCF_004355925.1 Anarrhichthys ocellatus
GTGGAGGAAGACTGGAGACACTGTGAACTCTGGAGGGAGTTTATTTGTTTGTTAGCGCACTTGTGAGTGGGAAGAGCCTGAGGTGTAAGTCATAGTCAGGCCGGAGGCACCTGTACTTTACCACATGTGTTCCAATAAGGCCCCAAAGGACCCTCTAGAGAGGTCGAAAGTGTTTCATAACCTAACAGTCATCTCTACAAACATACAAACAACATTTTATTTTGAATCAAAGAGGACCTGAGAGGCATATCAGCTGGCTATTAACATCCCTTTGACTGAAAAATAACAATAACACCAAATTAAATTGCACATGGCCCAATGACTTGCTAAATCAGGTGTGCTAAATTATTTGTTTTGATGGCTTGTCAAAAGTGTAACTTTAATTCCCTTATCCAAATGCAGAATTCACTAAAAGTAATGTGACATGTATGTTAAAGTAAAAGAAAAGAAATGTGCCAAAATCATTGAATAATAATTAATGGGTGCATTATGTAAAATACAAAATACATATTTTACGGCCTCCATTATTTACACAGTAAAAGCTTACTGGCGATACAGATATATTTGAAAAAAAAAGAAGAAAATTACAGAATATGAAAAAATAAGCCCACATTTGTAAAATATTTATCTGATCACATTGTGTGTTGATATTTGCATCAAATGTCAATATATTGTCTTAAAAGTGCATTGACTAAGGTGTTGTGGGTAGTAAATGGTATGGACCAATGTTATACAATGTAGTGAACAGATTGCACAAAACAGCATAATTTTTCAGGAGAGGAAGTTTGTATGCTTCCTCACCTGCATGACCCGTTCATCACTGTGATCTACCGGAAGATGTTTTCAATTAGCCTAATAACTCCTAACTTGACTAGATAAGTATTTCAATAAACCATATTTTTTTGTATACTGTACGTAAAATAAAAAATTAAGAAAATAGAATGCAAGAATAAGAATTTGCATCAAAACACAGACAGAATGTGTACATGGAAGTACATTGAAAACTGCCATCACAATTTAAAAAATATAATATTTAGTTTTGAATTTTATCACTTATAATTTTTCAGCGGCAACAGTGGTTGAAGCTGAATATATTCATGAATAATATTCATGTGTAATGTAACACACTGTAGGAGCTGTGACTTCAATCATGATTGTCATTGCAAGTCCAGAAGTATTGTCAGCATAATATACTGTAGTTAGAGAATCCAAAGTAAAAGTATTTTATACAAATTACGATATAAAGTTGGTTACTGTGACGCTAATATTGTTTCTATTTCCTATACTGTTGGAAAATGTAATCTATAACAATTCATGATATTTTATAACTTATCATAAGTTTTGAACAGATAATTTATTTTATTCAAAAGAATCTTGGCAAGACCCAATCAAGACTGTCCTATCTCACTTATCTCTGATTGGTTAATAGGATGCCAGTGACCCCGACCGTCAACCAAGATAATAAAATGTCACATTTAAGATGCTTTGATCCCGACCTGGCTGGGTAGCTCTGCACAATCAAGATTTGGGAGTGGAAAATGTCACAAGTGATGATAGGGCTGCTTTTCTTGTGGCATCTGTTGACATTTGGAGCAGCGAAGGAGAAAGCTCCTTTCTGTCAGATCCTGGGGAGTCCAGAGTTCCCTCTGCTGTCTGAGGAGGGAGATGTCATGATTGGAGGAGCTTTTTCCATCCACAGCAAAATCACACAACCTCAACTTTCCTTTACAGAGAAACCATCACGTGTCACATGTTCCAGGTAATTTTGAGCTTTGTATAAAAATCTGTACTCAAGAGTTGTGTCACAGTCAGGTATAATTTTGCTCTTTTTTGTCTCAGTGTGAACCTTAGGGAGTTTCGATTTGCCCAGACCATGATCTTTGCAATCCAAGAAATAAACAAAAGCAAATTTCTTCTTCCAAATGTTTCGATTGGATACCGTATTTATGACAACTGTGGCTCAACATTAACGTCAATGCGTGCTGCGATGGCCCTGATGAACGGTGATGAGTGGACTGTAGGAAAGAGCTGTTCGGGTCAATCAGCTGTTCACGCTATTATCGGGGAGTCTGAATCCTCTTCAACCATTGTGCTGTCACGCACTACTGGACCATTTAAAATACCTGTGGTAAGAGCAATGTTTGTGTAGCACTGTGTATATTACGTGCAAATTCTTCTTATTGGTTCTCTCTCTTTGTGTCTTCTCAGAAAAGTCATTCAGCTACCTGTGAGTGTTTGAGCGATAGGAAGGAGTATCCCTCTTTCTTTCGAACCATTGCCAGCGATCGCTACCAAAGTCGAGCTCTTGCCCAGATGGTCAAGCACTTTGGCTGGACCTGGGTCGGGGCGGTCAACAGTGACAGTGACTATGGCAACAACGGCATGGCCATCTTCCTTGCTGCAGCCCAGGAGGAAGGAGTGTGTGTGGAGTATACAGAGAAATTTCACCGGGCAGAACCAGAGAAACTCGTGAACGTCGTAGAAGTGATTCGAAAGAGCACTGCCCGGGTCATTGTTGGTTTCCTGGCCCACGTAGAGATGAACAACCTTCTTGAGAAGTTAAAACCTCTGTAGCCCGAGCGTCCCCCATTTGGGGTTCGATTACCGGTAGGCCTACCGTGGTTGCAAATGGACTTTTCATCAAGAAATATCAAAAATGCTCCAGACATATTAAATACCGAATTAACAAAAAAAGTATGGGCAAAATCATCATACCAGCCATTTTACACACTGCAAACACAAGTATCCATGATCTAATATTATATTTAGGAGATATCTAGAAGATTTATCAGAAAATCAAGTATTTTTCGCCAAAACTCCACTCCGGTTTCATTTCTCATCACAAAGCTGGCAGCTGTCATGGCGGATGAATACATGAAACAGGCGTAGGAAACGACGGCGAGTCCAGATTCACCTCCGCCAAACCATTCACAAGTTACATAACCATAAGCAACAAACATACACAGCTCCCCAGCAAAAACAAATTGGAACGCAGCATACCTTTTGTTGATTTTCATGCCGAAAAAACACAGCTACTCCATTGAATTTTGCTGCAGAGCTATAGTCCGTCTTCTCCTCTCTCTCCCTGCAGTGAAATGAATGTGCTGGGACCTTCTTTGTGGAAATGGCCTGCTGATTCCTGCTGGACCAATGGATTTCACTCATGGGGGCTGTGCCAACTATATCGAGATTTTGAGTGGCTAAAAGGCTGTCAATCTTCGAAATAAACCGCGGACTGCGTTCGTTACACTCTTCCGCGTTCAACAAGGTGTCACATGATGAAATCCGCCAATCACAGGCCTTACCAAAGGCTTAAAGAGACACAGACTGAGAGGAGATTTCTTTATGGATGAGATATATGACAGCTAAAAATCGCTGAAAATTATACCAAACTGCTTTATTATGATGTATTGAACACTCTTAGTGATAAAGCAAGTGAATATATAGTTATATAGTATATACAATTAGAATAGAGCAGCGCAAAATCTGGTTCCAAAAATGAGAATTCAGCTTGAAACTGTACTCAGACCTCCTATTATGCTGGCCTGCTTCACTCAATCTAAGTAAAATTTGCTTGGAGAGACCACAAACATGTAATGCTATGACTGTGGAGTATTTTTAGGCTTCGATCTGCATTATTTCAAAACAAATGTTTCAATAAAAGTGCTTTTTTTTCCCAGGTGAACCTGAAACTTTTCAATTTGAGCTGTGTGCCATCTTCACTCACTATTAACCAGTAACATACACCATATTTACACATCTGAACAAGTGTATGACAAGTTTTAAATAACTCGGCTGGATCGCCCACCGGACACGGGGAGCTGGAGTCGGTCGGACCGCCGACATGACACGGGGAGCTGGAGTCGGCTGCGGCCCAGCGGGAGCGGGGAATCGCTGCGGCCCAGCGGGAGAGGGAGTCTGGCCCTTCCTCTGCCTCCTTCGAGGTTTGAAAGGGATGTCCATTATGTCACGGTCTGCCTTCTGGACACTCCGAGGTCCTCCAAAGGCCAGACAGGTTCCCATAAACTGTTCGTACCAGTCGGGGAGACGGCAGTCCACACCGGGCCAGATCAATTATGTCACGGGGCATGATGAGGACTCAAACGCAGACAGTCAGGTGTAATGAAAAAAGGGTTTTAATTAATAACCAAAAACAAACAAGGAATCCAAGGACAAGACAAAAGACGAGGGGGAAAATCCGGCAGGACAAGGCAGGGCAGGCACACTGGGAAACCGGGAACAGGAAGAGCAAAACGGGCGGGTAGGTAGGAACACAAAACAATGATCTGGCAGTGGGTGTGTGTGAGGCAGGGGTTTAAATAGTGAAGGAGGCAGAGTGAGCAGGTGAGAGTAATGAACTGATGAGGTGAGTGTGACTGGCAGGTGCACTGAATGAACTGATTAGGTGAGTGAGGAGCTACAGAAAGAAACACACAAAGACACAGAACACACAGGGCAAAGCCTGATCGTGACACAATATGAAAATCTTGTAGATTAGCCCCCGAAAACCACTAAGGGTTAACCGCTTCCCACCACTCTACAAGAATAACACAAACGGACACAATCACCCTATACATACCTACCGGAAGCACCCTAACGCCAAATGGATACATCTCTGTTAACTAGGGTAGCATATCAGTAACTCTTAGCCGTAATTGTGAACGGCACACAACTATCCTAATCCAGGTCAAAAACCAGGGCTTCCTGAAGAAAGACACATAGTGAATTCCCCACAAAACCAGGAACTAGAGCAAAAACAATGAACCAATGCAGCTCTGTTAACAAAGCACGCATCCAAAACAGCACAGAGTCGGACCAACTCAACTAGTCAGTCGAGCAATCAACATCATGCACCTGCCGTCACCTGCATTACCAAACTAACTTTTTTACCGTCTAGGATTAATAGATGAGGCCCAATTTGTTACGACCTAGCTCAAGTTGCCACAACAAAAGGGAGACACACTATATGAACATTGAAAAAGAGCAATTTTATTGCACAAGACAAACCAAATGTCATCAGTTGAACCAATTTAAACTAAATTCAATATGCGTTGAATAATTCAAATATGAGGTGTGGACGTTAGTGAAACCTGAAGTATGTGTGAGGGTTTGACGGTACGTGAAAGCAAAAGTAAGTAACTAAGGCAGCATAACAAAACCATACCAGAGTGGGTGCCTGAAGGGAGACGCAGAGAAAGAGAGTGAAAAAGCTGCAGCCGTGGCTTATAATGTTAAAAAGGTTGCCAGGGAAAGGGATGTGTTGGACAACCCTTCTTCGCCTGCTGCCACCGCAACCCGGCCCTGGATAAGTGTAAGGAAATGGATGGATGGATGGACTGTTAAAATTAAGCAAAACAGTAAAGTTGCAGTAGGTAAAACCAAAACAGAGCAAATGGGATAGGTTGGATTGGTGAAAGGTAGATACATTTATATATCTCTTTGTTAAAGTCTCTAATATGGAAGGCATAATGTGTAAAATGGCATTAGCCATCATAGTATTTTAAGTTTTCAGAATTACTTTAGTGCCCCCTTCCCCATCATATTCTTTTTTGTATTCTTCTCAGGTTTCAGTAGGATAATATAACATTTCGGAATAAAAATACAAAACAGCAGTCCAAAACTAGAGGCCAGAATAGCAAATATTTCAACAGCAACACTGAACTTCCCAGGAGAGCTGATATACGCTGGGATAAAAGTGAGCCAGACTGTACAAAATATCAGCATGCTAAAGGTGATAAATTTGGCTTCATTGAAATTATCAGGCAGTTTACGGGCAAGAAAAGCAAGAATAAAACAAAACAAGGCCAGAAGTCCAATGTATCCAAGTACAGCCCAAAAGCCTACAGCTGAACCCAGAGCACACTCTAAGATGATTTTGTCCTTGAATTCCTTAAAATTCTTAAATGGAAAAGGAGGAGAAATTGTCAACCAGAGGACACATATAATAACTTGTATGAGAGTGAAACACAGAACACTGAGTCTCTGTTGTGCAGGCCCAAACCATTTAATCACATTACGACCTGGAAGTGTGGCCCTGAAGGCCATGAGCACCACTATAGTTTTCCCAAGAACACAAGAGATACAGAGGACAAAGGTGATGCCGAATGCTGTGTGTCGCAGCATGCAGGACCACTCAGTGGGCCGGCCTATGAAGATCAGAGAACACAGGAAACACAGAGTCAAGGAGAAGAGCAGCAGGAAGCTCAGCTCAGAGTTGTTGGCCCTGACAATAGGAGTCTTTCTGTATCTGAAGAAAATGAGTGCCACAACATTAGTGATGCATGTTCCAAATAAGGATGCTGCAGTGAGCAGTGCTCCCATAATCTCTTCATAAGATAGAAACTCTGCTTTCTTCTTCACACAGGCATCTCTTCTCTCATTTGACCAGAACTCAGGGTAGCATCGCACACAGGTAATAGAATCTAAAAGAAAAAGATATTAAAGCAGGTGTTGGATTTGCTCAGTATATTTGTCTTACATTTTTTCTCTATTTTGCATATTTTCTTTGCATACATGACAGACACTACATGAGTACCAGATAACAAATAGCGTTGTGATGGTGGCATGATATCAATATAAATGATCTGGATTGTATGAGTACAATTGTCAATGATACTGCACAAACACAATTCAATCAATGCAATGAATGCATTTATTGCAGTTTCAGAGAGAGAGAGGTCAAATGTCAAAACCTCAGTAGGTGAGAACAAAACTATTTGCATATTCATGTACCACAATGAGGAGGTGAGAAATGTGCTATAGGCCTTTTTTATTTTCTACCTGTATAATATCACTGCACCTGTAATGTTGCTTATTTCTCCCTCTGCACATCTTAAACAGTCATAGCAGCAGACTGGCTTTCCTTTCTGGAGAACCTTGCGACTTCCTGCAGGACACTTCTCACTGCAAACTGACAAAGGCACCTGCATGAACAAAACAACCATGAGAAAGAAGTATGGACAATTATACCACTTCAAATAGACTGTATTCAACAGCTTCAATGATAACATTGTATCATACCTGTTGGGAGTTCTGTGCCCAAATCAAAGACTTATTTTGCAGATTCAGCTGTTTGTCTGCAGGTAAAGATGCATCATGAAGACCAACTGTGACAAAGTCCACA
>NW_022282639.1:0-7123 GCF_004355925.1 Anarrhichthys ocellatus
CACACACACACACACACACACACACACACACACACACACACACACACTCTTAAAGGAATGATCTGCCATCTTGGGAAATACACAGATTTTTCATATGAGAGGATACACGCATACTGGAAGTAGGGGGATACTGCTAGCTTAGCTCTGTCAAAGGTGAAAACAAACCTTTCAACAAATGTAAAGCTGTCTTTTGCCCATTTTCAACCTCATCCTTATTCATCAGAGTTAGGGATATACTGTAGTGTGAAAAACAGCTCCAGTTCTTGCTGATGTTTTCTATGTGTCTAGGGCGAGGCCTGACACATATAGCCTATTGGATGCACCGGTATGCCTAAGCTTAGCCTAATAACATTAAGGATTTAAGATTGTTTATAAAAACAAAAGGAATCTGAGGAATGCAAGGATAGACACTATATTACACACCTGGTTGATTCATCAACCATTTCTTTTAATTTTGCTTAAAAGGTGCAAGATACGAGATTGGGAGCATTTAGAATGACTGTCAAAGGCTCTCACCTAGCCTGCGGCTCGTAGCTAACAGTGCTAACAGCGCTAACAATACCCACTGTTACGCACACACATATGACATATGACATATGTCATCAGGCTAATCTCAAACCTCATACTGATATTCAACCGCTCAACCTGTGTTCAAAGTGTAAAGCCTGCTTCCTACCTGGACACAGTGTAACCGTTGATCTGGAGGAACTTGAGGATGTCTTGTGCTTTTTCTCTGTCTTTGGATTTCTCTTTGGCAGTCAGTGTATCGTAGGGAACCAGCAGAGGATGGTTTCCTCCACCTGGAGACAACAGCAACACGGCAGGATGGAAAACAAAGACACCATGCTGACACAAAGGGGAACCTTGTGTGTCTGAGCATCCTTTCAGCAGTTAGTAAAGCTAAAGGAACCTCAACCTGCAATCAGCTTAGAGGACATTAGTGTCCATTGCTTCCTTGATTACTTAATTGTCTTTACATACTAGCAGTGTTTCCCCCTAGGTTTACAGATTTGGGGGGGGACACCGACACAAACACTTCAAGGAATCATGGTGTTCATGTGTTTCTTTCGATGACAGCAGTCAATATAACTGAACAATTATTTGAACTGTACATTGAACTAAACATCGGTACATTTATTTTTACAATTATCCACACAGTGTGCAGCTTTTGTCACTTCAGTGTATCTTTCTGGGCTTCTGGAAGAACATTTCCAGAGCCTCTTGATATTTATTTATGCATGTATGACATGTATGTATTTATTTACTTACCAAGATCAGTCTTGTACAGCCAGGGGGAGTATTCCCCTCTGACAGCCAAGCTGGGTGAAAACCTGTCATCGGTGGTGACTGAACTTTAGCTGCTTGTGGGGGGTACTTGGGCTCTTTTCTGTACTAGCAGGAGAGCGAGTGTTGCATCTTCACCACATGGGAGCGTTTAAAAAACGCAGATATTGTTGTCTGCTTTTCAGCTGGTTGACGCAACATATTTTCCGACGCGCGCTCTCTGTCCGCTGGTGGGAATGTGCTCACCTGTGTGTGTGTGTGTGTGTGTGCGCGCGCGCATCGGGGCGGAACTCCGCCATGCGCGTTACAGAGAGCAGAGGAGAATTGTACACGCGTGACCATGTAGAGACAGAAATTACATTCCGTCTGTAAATAAGATAAATAACATAAGACTGTTTAGTTTGTTTAATTAAAGAACACGGTGTAGACCTGTTCTATAGGAAAGGAACCTTGAATGACTTCTGTTGTGATCTGGCGCTATATAGAAAACAAAATTAAACAAAATTAGCTCGACCTTCAAGGGGGGGGCGGGGCGCCCCCCTAATATAATGGTAGGGGAAACACTGACTAGTTCAAATGCACAGTTTTAAAGAATTATTTTGTTGTGGTTTTCAGAAGAAACGAGAGTCACGGCCACGTGGTTGTAATGCTCCATCGACCAGTCACGTTGTAGTTTGCATACACATCTGTTTGAGGGAAACATAATTGAGAGAGCAGTTTATTTTCTCCAAGATAAGGTTTACAGTTAACGTTACTTGGTTAGGTTTAGTAAAACGCAATGGTTTGGCTTAAAATGAGTACATTTCCTATTTAAATTACAGAGCATACCAATTCCTGTCAAAGCCAAAAAACGTCTTTCGTGAGGTCCACAGTGACCTTGAACTGAGAACCGTTGACCATCAAATCCTTTCAGGGCCCCGTTCCTCGTACATGGTTCAGCTAAGTCAATCAAATGTCCTATTAGCAGCCTAAATTAACGAGATGATTGATGTCAGGCTATCTGGGTTTCTCCAAGGCTGATCCTCTCAAACAGTCTCGTTAATTGGAACCAGACGATCAGGATCAGGATAATTGCGCGTGCCCGTCCTACGTCAAAAGGGTGAAGCGTTGATCACCGAAACCATGATTTTCTAACAGTACAATGTTAAATAAAGTCAAAGAAATAGCCTCTTTTTACTCCGCTGACGAGCAGGAGATGATCATGAATGCATATGAGGAATTAAAACAAGCCCAAAGAGTATCTACTGATACTCATTAATATGAGGATATATGTACTGTATGCCCTCATGTATCATGTACTATATATGTGTATATACATGTATGTGTAGATCACCATATAGAACTAGTCTGAATATGTGTGTGTGAATCTGTGTGTGGGCGGATCAGTGTGTGTGTGTGTGTGTGTGTGTGTGTGTGTATTATTCATCATCAGACATTCAATCAACTGAAGCAGTGAAGATAAATAGTGTGTGATTCTCTCTGTTCTTATCATGAGTCCACCTTCATCATGTTCTACAGTAATGATATGCTGGTGTACTAATAACACTGTCATATCATTATGAGTGCTTTAACCCTCATGTATGCAACGCAGCCATCAAGAGGACATGGGAGCAAGTAAACACTAGCACACACACATTACTCAGAATGCTGAGTCAGTACAATATGTGCCATGGTGATGTAATGAACACATCCATAAGTTTATTAAGCACCTAATAAACTTTACCAACAGCACGGCATGCAGCGGCTTTCCCCATGTTCTCCACATCGCCGACACTGTACAACAATGTACCACTCGCAGAACAGCTCAAGGCTGCATCCAGTGTGTGAGACATCAATGCTCGGCTGCAGCGTGTGGTGTTCAATGTATGCTCCAGAAGGTCTGTAAATAAATGATTCCTTGTGGGCAGAATGGATAGCGCTCGTATAGGAAGTCATCGTGATGTGATAACGGATCTTGGCGATGTGGAAGAACTCTCTCCCTATAAAACGCTAATCTAACTAATATCCTCCTTCATCAGTGGATCTCTGAGGAAGGGAGCTGTACATTAATACAATAGAGCCTTCTTAGTTTGCTCAGCTGCTTTTATGGATCACCGTGTGTCTCACTTTACATGCATTTCCGGAACTCCCGTATAACCCCCGGTAGATGCGCAAGCGCATTAGACTACCGTATATGACAGGAGCTGCCATGTTTTCCGGGGGAGTGGCAGCTTATCCAGCTACCTTCAGTTAGCCTGCGCTGGAGCAGCCTCAAGCTTATGGATCTGTTGCCATGGTGATTTTGCCAAACTTGCTTCGTGGAACCGAAAAGCCTGATCTACGTCATCTTATCCTGAAAAGTATCCGGCTAACTCAGTTAGCCACGTACGAGGAACGGGGCGTTCACAGGGCCCAGGCGTTCTTACGATATTGTCTTGGGGGACGGATGAATGGACAACCCGAAAACATAAAGCTGTCGCCGGCGAGGAGGAATAAAAAAGAAATAGAAACCCTTTTTATTGTCATATACACATACACGAAATCCCTGTATATAGGGAGCAGTGGGCTGCCAATGACAGGCGCCCGGGGAGCCAGGGGTTCAGTGTCTTGCTCAGGACACTACGACATGTGACACGTCCCAGTCGAGGAACCGTTGACCCTGCGGTTACCAGACAACCCTCTTAACCCAGTGAGCCACGGTCGCCCCCCGTAGTAACTGTAAGTAACTCTTACACTGGTAAAAATCTGTCTATTATGAACTTAATGAACACATACGGATCAGGCTTTCAGCATGAGTTGTGAACACAACTCATGCTGAAAGCCTGATCCATGGCTTTGTTTCATCAAATAACAGAAACAAAATACAGTTGGTGGTGATTGCTGAAAAGGAAAAGGTTTTGGGAAACGCAGTGAGTGTATGTGTTGTGTTATATCCACCTTTGGCTTCCAGCTCCATTTTCGTTTTCCTGGCCCAGATATTATGATAATTCTCTGCAAGCAGCTCTGCCATCGACTGGAGAAACACAATGTTAAATATATGTGACTCCGACTGTTGCATTTCAATTCATCTATCAATCCTCAATATCTTCTAATTCTTCTAATACCTGCTACAACAGCCCATGTCTTTATTCATGTGTATAGTATGGTAACCTTCAGTAACCTACCTGCATGTCTCTGGACAGTGTAACGTTGCTCATATCGATGGGTCTGGGGCTGAAAGCTGGAGCTCCTTCAAAAGACAGCTGTGGAAGACAGGATACATATTGATGTCACTTTCTCATGTGGTTTTCCTTTTTTCTATATGAATGCCCTCTATAACAAAGTTAACAATATAACAAAGTGAATCTGCATGTGTTTGTGTCTACCTGGCTGGCCTGTGATATCCTCCTGGACTTGTTGTGGAGGCCGGCAGGGTCGCCCTCTCTGATCCTGTCGATGCTCCAGCCCCACGACAGCATGGTCTTCAGAGACTCTCTGACCGGCCAGCAATACGCCTCCTTATCCTGCAAGATTACAACCAACTTGAGACAAAACCTGACAGTAAGTCAGAGCCTCCAGAAATATTTCACCTATCAAAATATAGGTGAGTGTAAAGTGTGCAAGATACAGTACTTCCATTATTCCAAAAAGATTTCCAGTGGCCATGCGGCTGCTTGCTCTGCAGAAAGACTGCAAGTCTAATAATAAGTCTTTCAAAGTGAGAGAAACTACGAGGGAATGATTTTCAATTATCACCCTTCCTTCAAAGATAGATGTGAAGTTTCGGTGAAGGGTTTGGTTTTGCCTTTTTGCAAAAAGATATCAAAACGTGGGGTTTTCTTGTAAACAGAACAAAGTTATCACACTGTATATCCTGTAATGCGTATCCTTTAGCTTGAACACATGTTTAATGCATTTCCTTCCTCATCAAACATTTGCAAAGACGATTTTTGCAACCTACACTGTTTGCACCCGTTTTACGGAAGCCCTGAGACGCAAGTGAGAAAAAAAAAATGTATCTGTCAAAACAGGCAAAAAAACCCGTTTTGGCAGGTGAAAGTGTTTTTGGAATACTCACTTGGGAAACGCTTTTGGTCCTATTTAGAACATGTGGTAATGGTGCACTTCAGCCTCTTGTGGGCAAAATGAGTATTACAGCAACAAACACTTAAAAAAATGACCTGTTTTTACCTGTTTACTGTTTTAGATCAAACTAAATGTTTCACCAGAATTCTTATTTTTTTCTTTCACTTGCCTCTCAGGGCTTCCGTAATGTCTGCTTGCTTGCGGTCTTCTTCTTTCCTTTCTTTGCCAGCCCATTGTTACATATCTTGGCACGTTACCACCACCTTTCGACCAGTGGAATAGTGTGAAGACATTGGAAGTTAATGTGTAAAGCATCACCCGCCTCCTTCTGCACGTGACCCACTCAGAAAAACTTCTCCATAGACCTACTGTGGTTTAAGTGAAACTACAGCCATGGTAGAAAACTGCAACAGGGGTCTAAATCTGACTCGCCTAGTTGACCATAAACCTGGGTATCCAGACTCATGCCAGACTAGTGATAAAAGATACACCAGAAGCAACATTCCGTAAGTTGACATACAGTAGAACCCATCCAAATCCTGCAGCAGTATGTTGGCAAGATCTGGCTCACATTTAGTGACACTGTGCTGTGACACAGCTGAATGCACCAACACTCAGATTGCCTGGTTAAGTTCAAAATCTAAATATGACATTTTTGCAAAACAATGAGATCATAAAGGCAGACATCTGCATGCATATTACCTTCTCAGAGAGGCCTTTGTATGGTTTCAGTAAAGGGTGGCTCTTGGAGATTTCACATATCTGTTCCCCATATGACCAACCATTGGAAAACTATAAAACATAGAGGTGAGATGTTTGAGATTTTGATTCACTATTCTTGCAGTTTTTTGCATCTTAAAAAAAATCAGTAACAGGACTACCACAATTTCATGTATGACATGAGAACATTACGTGACCTGTCGCCTGCTTACCTTTTCTATACACCACTTCTCATGGTTGTGCTCTGCATATCTGGTTAAGAAATAGTCTAGTTTCTCTGGGACGGTCACACTGAAAAAAACAAAAACACATTCAATATGTGGGGGGTCACCTGCTGTCAAAGCAGAGACGACAATCCTCAGAATGTATTTTTATAAAAATGTTTGATTAGTTTTCTACTGCATCTTTACAACTTTATAAAAATCTGAAAGTGGAAAAATAAAATAACTGTAGCTATAAAACTCTTTAGCAAAGAGGAAATGAATGCGTTGTATACGTGGTAGTGTCTGCAGGCTGGGGAGTGAAGTTTCCTTCTGAGTCCATGGACGACTGTTTCTCCATTATGGCCATGTAGTTGGACTCCATGTAGTCTGGAGGCAGAGCTCCAGCCACAGCACTGAGACATGGTAACGCCAGCTTGAACAGCTCCTGGTCATACCGCTACACCATGAAAACACAGACAGTTTGCCGCATTATCCATCATTGGACTGCCGTGTTACACTGTCCTGGTCTTTTGTAGGGGTCACCTACATAACCACAGGCAGCACAACAGGCTGTACACTTTTATAGAGTTCATAATTATAACAAAAAGCCTTACAAACTGGAGCTATGGGGTTTTGAAGGCGTGACCATTAACACGGTAGGGGAGGTCCAACAAAGAGATGCTACAGTATTGGTTACATTATGGGAAAAGTAGGATTCAGCGTTTTTTGGAGCTCGACCCATACTGAGGACTTGAAGTCATGATATCTCAGCCTCTACTGCTTGAATTACCATACTTATTTTCTCTGCCAGGAGATTATGTATTGGGTTGTGTGTGTGTGTGTGTGTGTGTGTGTGTGTGTGTGTGTGTGTG
>NW_022282640.1:0-7122 GCF_004355925.1 Anarrhichthys ocellatus
CACACACACACACACACACACACACACACACACACACACACACACACTCTTAAAGGAATGATCTGCCATCTTGGGAAATACACAGATTTTTCATATGAGAGGATACACGCATACTGGAAGTAGGGGGATACTGCTAGCTTAGCTCTGTCAAAGGTGAAAACAAACCTTTCAACAAATGTAAAGCTGTCTTTTGCCCATTTTCAACCTCATCCTTATTCATCAGAGTTAGGGATATACTGTAGTGTGAAAAACAGCTCCAGTTCTTGCTGATGTTTTCTATGTGTCTAGGGCGAGGCCTGACACATATAGCCTATTGGATGCACCGGTATGCCTAAGCTTAGCCTAATAACATTAAGGATTTAAGATTGTTTATAAAAACAAAAGGAATCTGAGGAATGCAAGGATAGACACTATATTACACACCTGGTTGATTCATCAACCATTTCTTTTAATTTTGCTTAAAAGGTGCAAGATACGAGATTGGGAGCATTTAGAATGACTGTCAAAGGCTCTCACCTAGCCTGCGGCTCGTAGCTAACAGTGCTAACAGCGCTAACAATACCCACTGTTACGCACACACATATGACATATGACATATGTCATCAGGCTAATCTCAAACCTCATACTGATATTCAACCGCTCAACCTGTGTTCAAAGTGTAAAGCCTGCTTCCTACCTGGACACAGTGTAACCGTTGATCTGGAGGAACTTGAGGATGTCTTGTGCTTTTTCTCTGTCTTTGGATTTCTCTTTGGCAGTCAGTGTATCGTAGGGAACCAGCAGAGGATGGTTTCCTCCACCTGGAGACAACAGCAACACGGCAGGATGGAAAACAAAGACACCATGCTGACACAAAGGGGAACCTTGTGTGTCTGAGCATCCTTTCAGCAGTTAGTAAAGCTAAAGGAACCTCAACCTGCAATCAGCTTAGAGGACATTAGTGTCCATTGCTTCCTTGATTACTTAATTGTCTTTACATACTAGCAGTGTTTCCCCCTAGGTTTACAGATTTGGGGGGGGACACCGACACAAACACTTCAAGGAATCATGGTGTTCATGTGTTTCTTTCGATGACAGCAGTCAATATAACTGAACAATTATTTGAACTGTACATTGAACTAAACATCGGTACATTTATTTTTACAATTATCCACACAGTGTGCAGCTTTTGTCACTTCAGTGTATCTTTCTGGGCTTCTGGAAGAACATTTCCAGAGCCTCTTGATATTTATTTATGCATGTATGACATGTATGTATTTATTTACTTACCAAGATCAGTCTTGTACAGCCAGGGGGAGTATTCCCCTCTGACAGCCAAGCTGGGTGAAAACCTGTCATCGGTGGTGACTGAACTTTAGCTGCTTGTGGGGGGTACTTGGGCTCTTTTCTGTACTAGCAGGAGAGCGAGTGTTGCATCTTCACCACATGGGAGCGTTTAAAAAACGCAGATATTGTTGTCTGCTTTTCAGCTGGTTGACGCAACATATTTTCCGACGCGCGCTCTCTGTCCGCTGGTGGGAATGTGCTCACCTGTGTGTGTGTGTGTGTGTGTGCGCGCGCGCATCGGGGCGGAACTCCGCCATGCGCGTTACAGAGAGCAGAGGAGAATTGTACACGCGTGACCATGTAGAGACAGAAATTACATTCCGTCTGTAAATAAGATAAATAACATAAGACTGTTTAGTTTGTTTAATTAAAGAACACGGTGTAGACCTGTTCTATAGGAAAGGAACCTTGAATGACTTCTGTTGTGATCTGGCGCTATATAGAAAACAAAATTAAACAAAATTAGCTCGACCTTCAAGGGGGGGCGGGGCGCCCCCCTAATATAATGGTAGGGGAAACACTGACTAGTTCAAATGCACAGTTTTAAAGAATTATTTTGTTGTGGTTTTCAGAAGAAACGAGAGTCACGGCCACGTGGTTGTAATGCTCCATCGACCAGTCACGTTGTAGTTTGCATACACATCTGTTTGAGGGAAACATAATTGAGAGAGCAGTTTATTTTCTCCAAGATAAGGTTTACAGTTAACGTTACTTGGTTAGGTTTAGTAAAACGCAATGGTTTGGCTTAAAATGAGTACATTTCCTATTTAAATTACAGAGCATACCAATTCCTGTCAAAGCCAAAAAACGTCTTTCGTGAGGTCCACAGTGACCTTGAACTGAGAACCGTTGACCATCAAATCCTTTCAGGGCCCCGTTCCTCGTACATGGTTCAGCTAAGTCAATCAAATGTCCTATTAGCAGCCTAAATTAACGAGATGATTGATGTCAGGCTATCTGGGTTTCTCCAAGGCTGATCCTCTCAAACAGTCTCGTTAATTGGAACCAGACGATCAGGATCAGGATAATTGCGCGTGCCCGTCCTACGTCAAAAGGGTGAAGCGTTGATCACCGAAACCATGATTTTCTAACAGTACAATGTTAAATAAAGTCAAAGAAATAGCCTCTTTTTACTCCGCTGACGAGCAGGAGATGATCATGAATGCATATGAGGAATTAAAACAAGCCCAAAGAGTATCTACTGATACTCATTAATATGAGGATATATGTACTGTATGCCCTCATGTATCATGTACTATATATGTGTATATACATGTATGTGTAGATCACCATATAGAACTAGTCTGAATATGTGTGTGTGAATCTGTGTGTGGGCGGATCAGTGTGTGTGTGTGTGTGTGTGTGTGTGTGTGTATTATTCATCATCAGACATTCAATCAACTGAAGCAGTGAAGATAAATAGTGTGTGATTCTCTCTGTTCTTATCATGAGTCCACCTTCATCATGTTCTACAGTAATGATATGCTGGTGTACTAATAACACTGTCATATCATTATGAGTGCTTTAACCCTCATGTATGCAACGCAGCCATCAAGAGGACATGGGAGCAAGTAAACACTAGCACACACACATTACTCAGAATGCTGAGTCAGTACAATATGTGCCATGGTGATGTAATGAACACATCCATAAGTTTATTAAGCACCTAATAAACTTTACCAACAGCACGGCATGCAGCGGCTTTCCCCATGTTCTCCACATCGCCGACACTGTACAACAATGTACCACTCGCAGAACAGCTCAAGGCTGCATCCAGTGTGTGAGACATCAATGCTCGGCTGCAGCGTGTGGTGTTCAATGTATGCTCCAGAAGGTCTGTAAATAAATGATTCCTTGTGGGCAGAATGGATAGCGCTCGTATAGGAAGTCTTCATGATGTGATAACGGATCTTGGCGATGTGGAAGAACTCTCTCCCTATAAAACGCTAATCTAACTAATATCCTCCTTCATCAGTGGATCTCTGAGGAAGGGAGCTGTACATTAATACAATAGAGCCTTCTTAGTTTGCTCAGCTGCTTTTATGGATCACCGTGTGTCTCACTTTACATGCATTTCCGGAACTCCCGTATAACCCCCGGTAGATGCGCAAGCGCATTAGACTACCGTATATGACAGGAGCTGCCATGTTTTCCGGGGGAGTGGCAGCTTATCCAGCTACCTTCAGTTAGCCTGCGCTGGAGCAGCCTCAAGCTTATGGATCTGTTGCCATGGTGATTTTGCCAAACTTGCTTCGTGGAACCGAAAAGCCTGATCTACGTCATCTTATCCTGAAAAGTATCCGGCTAACTCAGTTAGCCACGTACGAGGAACGGGGCGTTCACAGGGCCCAGGCGTTCTTACGATATTGTCTTGGGGGACGGATGAATGGACAACCCGAAAACATAAAGCTGTCGCCGGCGAGGAGGAATAAAAAAGAAATAGAAACCCTTTTTATTGTCATATACACATACACGAAATCCCTGTATATAGGGAGCAGTGGGCTGCCAATGACAGGCGCCCGGGGAGCCAGGGGTTCAGTGTCTTGCTCAGGACACTACGACATGTGACACGTCCCAGTCGAGGAACCGTTGACCCTGCGGTTACCAGACAACCCTCTTAACCCAGTGAGCCACGGTCGCCCCCCGTAGTAACTGTAAGTAACTCTTACACTGGTAAAAATCTGTCTATTATGAACTTAATGAACACATACGGATCAGGCTTTCAGCATGAGTTGTGAACACAACTCATGCTGAAAGCCTGATCCATGGCTTTGTTTCATCAAATAACAGAAACAAAATACAGTTGGTGGTGATTGCTGAAAAGGAAAAGGTTTTGGGAAACGCAGTGAGTGTATGTGTTGTGTTATATCCACCTTTGGCTTCCAGCTCCATTTTCGTTTTCCTGGCCCAGATATTATGATAATTCTCTGCAAGCAGCTCTGCCATCGACTGGAGAAACACAATGTTAAATATATGTGACTCCGACTGTTGCATTTCAATTCATCTATCAATCCTCAATATCTTCTAATTCTTCTAATACCTGCTACAACAGCCCATGTCTTTATTCATGTGTATAGTATGGTAACCTTCAGTAACCTACCTGCATGTCTCTGGACAGTGTAACGTTGCTCATATCGATGGGTCTGGGGCTGAAAGCTGGAGCTCCTTCAAAAGACAGCTGTGGAAGACAGGATACATATTGATGTCACTTTCTCATGTGGTTTTCCTTTTTTCTATATGAATGCCCTCTATAACAAAGTTAACAATATAACAAAGTGAATCTGCATGTGTTTGTGTCTACCTGGCTGGCCTGTGATATCCTCCTGGACTTGTTGTGGAGGCCGGCAGGGTCGCCCTCTCTGATCCTGTCGATGCTCCAGCCCCACGACAGCATGGTCTTCAGAGACTCTCTGACCGGCCAGCAATACGCCTCCTTATCCTGCAAGATTACAACCAACTTGAGACAAAACCTGACAGTAAGTCAGAGCCTCCAGAAATATTTCACCTATCAAAATATAGGTGAGTGTAAAGTGTGCAAGATACAGTACTTCCATTATTCCAAAAAGATTTCCAGTGGCCATGCGGCTGCTTGCTCTGCAGAAAGACTGCAAGTCTAATAATAAGTCTTTCAAAGTGAGAGAAACTACGAGGGAATGATTTTCAATTATCACCCTTCCTTCAAAGATAGATGTGAAGTTTCGGTGAAGGGTTTGGTTTTGCCTTTTTGCAAAAAGATATCAAAACGTGGGGTTTTCTTGTAAACAGAACAAAGTTATCACACTGTATATCCTGTAATGCGTATCCTTTAGCTTGAACACATGTTTAATGCATTTCCTTCCTCATCAAACATTTGCAAAGACGATTTTTGCAACCTACACTGTTTGCACCCGTTTTACGGAAGCCCTGAGACGCAAGTGAGAAAAAAAAAATGTATCTGTCAAAACAGGCAAAAAAACCCGTTTTGGCAGGTGAAAGTGTTTTTGGAATACTCACTTGGGAAACGCTTTTGGTCCTATTTAGAACATGTGGTAATGGTGCACTTCAGCCTCTTGTGGGCAAAATGAGTATTACAGCAACAAACACTTAAAAAAATGACCTGTTTTTACCTGTTTACTGTTTTAGATCAAACTAAATGTTTCACCAGAATTCTTATTTTTTTCTTTCACTTGCCTCTCAGGGCTTCCGTAATGTCTGCTTGCTTGCGGTCTTCTTCTTTCCTTTCTTTGCCAGCCCATTGTTACATATCTTGGCACGTTACCACCACCTTTCGACCAGTGGAATAGTGTGAAGACATTGGAAGTTAATGTGTAAAGCATCACCCGCCTCCTTCTGCACGTGACCCACTCAGAAAAACTTCTCCATAGACCTACTGTGGTTTAAGTGAAACTACAGCCATGGTAGAAAACTGCAACAGGGGTCTAAATCTGACTCGCCTAGTTGACCATAAACCTGGGTATCCAGACTCATGCCAGACTAGTGATAAAAGATACACCAGAAGCAACATTCCGTAAGTTGACATACAGTAGAACCCATCCAAATCCTGCAGCAGTATGTTGGCAAGATCTGGCTCACATTTAGTGACACTGTGCTGTGACACAGCTGAATGCACCAACACTCAGATTGCCTGGTTAAGTTCAAAATCTAAATATGACATTTTTGCAAAACAATGAGATCATAAAGGCAGACATCTGCATGCATATTACCTTCTCAGAGAGGCCTTTGTATGGTTTCAGTAAAGGGTGGCTCTTGGAGATTTCACATATCTGTTCCCCATATGACCAACCATTGGAAAACTATAAAACATAGAGGTGAGATGTTTGAGATTTTGATTCACTATTCTTGCAGTTTTTTGCATCTTAAAAAAAATCAGTAACAGGACTACCACAATTTCATGTATGACATGAGAACATTACGTGACCTGTCGCCTGCTTACCTTTTCTATACACCACTTCTCATGGTTGTGCTCTGCATATCTGGTTAAGAAATAGTCTAGTTTCTCTGGGACGGTCACACTGAAAAAAACAAAAACACATTCAATATGTGGGGGGTCACCTGCTGTCAAAGCAGAGACGACAATCCTCAGAATGTATTTTTATAAAAATGTTTGATTAGTTTTCTACTGCATCTTTACAACTTTATAAAAATCTGAAAGTGGAAAAATAAAATAACTGTAGCTATAAAACTCTTTAGCAAAGAGGAAATGAATGCGTTGTATACGTGGTAGTGTCTGCAGGCTGGGGAGTGAAGTTTCCTTCTGAGTCCATGGACGACTGTTTCTCCATTATGGCCATGTAGTTGGACTCCATGTAGTCTGGAGGCAGAGCTCCAGCCACAGCACTGAGACATGGTAACGCCAGCTTGAACAGCTCCTGGTCATACCGCTACACCATGAAAACACAGACAGTTTGCCGCATTATCCATCATTGGACTGCCGTGTTACACTGTCCTGGTCTTTTGTAGGGGTCACCTACATAACCACAGGCAGCACAACAGGCTGTACACTTTTATAGAGTTCATAATTATAACAAAAAGCCTTACAAACTGGAGCTATGGGGTTTTGAAGGCGTGACCATTAACACGGTAGGGGAGGTCCAACAAAGAGATGCTACAGTATTGGTTACATTATGGGAAAAGTAGGATTCAGCGTTTTTTGGAGCTCGACCCATACTGAGGACTTGAAGTCATGATATCTCAGCCTCTACTGCTTGAATTACCATACTTATTTTCTCTGCCAGGAGATTATGTATTGGGTTGTGTGTGTGTGTGTGTGTGTGTGTGTGTGTGTGTGTGTGTGTG
>NW_022282641.1:0-7119 GCF_004355925.1 Anarrhichthys ocellatus
CAGAGAGACCAGAGAGAGACCAGAGAGAGCAGAGATAGCAGAGAGACCAGAGAGAGCAGAGAGAGACCAGATAGACTAGAGAGAGCAGAGAGACCAGAGAGAGACCAGAGAGAGCAGAGATAGCAGAGAGACCAGAGAGAGCAGAGAGAGACCAGATAGACTAGAGAGAGCAGAGAGACCAGAGAGAGACCAGAGAGAGCAGAGATAGCAGAGAGACCAGAGAGAGCAGAGAGAGACCAGATAGACTAGAGAGAGCAGAGAGACCAGAGAGAGCAGAGAGAGACCAGAGAGACCAGAGAGAGACCAGAGAGAGAGCAGAGAGAGACCAGAGAGACCAGAGAAAGCAGAGAGACCAGAGAGACCAGAGAGAGACCAGAGAGACCAGAGAGAGCAGAGAGAGACCAGAGAGAGACCAGAGAGACCAGAGAGAGCAGAGAGACCAGAGAGAGACCAGAGAGACCAGAGAGAGACCAGAGAGAGACCAGAGTCTTTAACCAACAATGATCAGACTGTTATCGGTTCATTCTTCCTACGGAGAGTTTAAAACCTGAATGTCTCATATATTCAGAGACTATGAGGATTATTAAAAGCGGTAATGTGAAGAGCCACTAAAGAGACAAAGCACTAATCTGTTGAGCAAACGTACCCACTCACATCCACAATGAAGTCAGAGATATTAATTGATCTAAGAGCCCAATATGATCAGAATCCTAACTCATGACTTCACTGTCCAACAATGATGTTACCAGAGAAGATAGAGCTGAAACAAGTGGTTTAATAACACAGAGAAAGTCCATGAACACACTCTTATTAGAAGATGAGAGAAATATTATATGTTTTCTTGGTTGACATCACTTCACCCTGAATGAACTGAATATAAAGCTGCAGGGCAATTCAGTGAAATTCATTTCTCTAAAATGTAGTACTTTATTTTAAGATGCACATTTTTCAAAAGCTTTCTGTCATTTATTCTTAAAAGCAGCACTTATTTTACTTAAAAGGAGAAAAGAGCATTGATTTATTATTAGAGTATGTATTATTTATAATCCATCCAGTTCAATTTGAAATATTGTTGAGATATTATTCAATTGAACTTTCTTTATTTGATTTGACAGCCAGTTGTTGACATTATTGTGATGTTTATTATTGAAAATTCTGTCTAACTGGACCTCCTTGAACTTGATTGAATACCCCTGGTCTAGCAGCTTCATTCACTTGCAGATATTCTGTGACATGGCTTTAGTTGACATAGACTAGTATCAGAGTACCAGGCACCCTTAAGAATTCTCACCTTTAATTTAAGCCTTATTATTTAAACATGATACCAGAAAAAGGTCTGCCTAAAATCACTTCTACAGGGAAATACCTCCAATTACCACCAAGTCCAGTACATCTCTAATCCAGTTTACAGTGTCCACATGGTTTTTAATGTCTCAGTTCAGTCCTCATGCTTTGTACACTCCACCATCCTAAACTCCGCCCAACAGAGTATTACAGCACACAACTCACACACCTTTAGTTTTGAAAGACCACCCTCATTATTCACAAGACTCTTAAAGGTGGTGTCAGGACGATGACGACATAGGTCATTTTAAATGTTCCTGGGAAGGACAGTCTGTGAAACGTGTAAATTGTTAGAAGATAAGGTGTCACTGTGTGACCATCCACCTTTTTTCTACAGAGCCCAGTAATAAAATGGTTAAATCATATTAGTTGCTTTTAGTGCGCTGATATCAAAGTAACTGATTGTGTTGCTATTGTCTCATATCTATCACAAGCAGCTGAATTAAATTGTATCGACAATCGTATCATGGCAGACTTTGTGATCTCAGCATCTCATATTGTTGGATGATGATTTACGCTCCCACTGCAGTGTGCTGCTTGATACCTTATCTCCACAGACAAGCACCTGTTCATCCCACGAATGAATGAATGAACAACAACAAGCATCACTTCATTTTACTTCCATTTTAATTTATGAAATAAATCATCTCTATTGAATACTATGCAACTGTGGGTTTCACTGTCATGGATCTTCCTGTCATAATATATTGAATATATATATATATATATATATATATATATATATATATATATATTTATACAATCCATTGGGAGCATTACAAACGTATGCTGTGCTCAGACTAAACTCCAAATCTGCTCGGACCAAATCCAGACCAAGGGTCCAGGGATAGAAGAGGTCTAATGCTCAACAGAACTGTAAACTCTTTCATAAAGAACTTGTGGCTCTGTGCTCGATAGATAGATCTGCCTCGACACACGAGGGAAGTGAGTATCTGAGGTTTACGTTCAGACAAGGCAACAAGGTTTTCTCTTGCAAGATGAATTGAAGCTGTGCACATGCTTGGCTCACAGGCATCGTTCACACATGCTGTGCTTAACACCAGATGCTGTTCAGCTATCGCTGTCTAATCACATGCGGTTTGTAAGAGCATGTCTATGGAGACCGCAGGGCTTTCACAGGATGCTAAGTGATAAGTCATTTGTGCTTTATTTGTAGTATAGAAACGAGAGAGCTGTTGGAAAAACTATTGGAAGTTGCAAACCAGTATTCACTTCGTAAGCCTGCAAGTGCACGTGCTTCTTGTTGAGTTCATTTTTAGCAACTAACAGTTTGTTCCAGAGAAGAGGTTTATAAACTGTGAGATTCCTCATAGTCGGCAAACAATGGGTGTGGTGAAAGGTACCGGGGAATAGCACGGTTCTTAAAACTAGGGGCCCGAGGCCCCCGCTTTGCCACCACCTCCTCTTTCCAAAGTAGCGGCTTGGTTCAGCAGTCAGTCTGGTTCTCTCCTGGGCGACTGGATTGGCAGCAGCACGATGAAACTAGCTCACTCGCTTGCTAGAAGGTTAGCAGGTATGCTCCAGACTAACGCTAGCGACCGAGCTTACTATTGTTAGATCCGGGGGGTTCTCTGGCCCGTTACGGGGCTACCTACTGACTCAGCTCTCTATTAAAAGATTGTCGAGCTGGTGTTCTGTCGAGGAACTCGCCTGGCTTCTGCTAACTACCGTTACTCCTGACGTCTACCCTGCTTCCACTGGTAACGTGCACTCGGCCGAGGGGCCACCCTGGCCGGGCGCTTCTACCTAGTCGCGTCAGTTATGGCAGCTTTCCTCTTTTGGATCCGGGCTCTTGGTAAATTGCCAGGTTAGGTTTTAACGGCTAGGATTATAACTAAAACCGTAAGGGACTGTTAAGTGGACCGGTCACTAGGATAACCATTAAGAACTCTTGTTGTTAACATACAATAGCTTTACCCTTTTTCTGCCATGAGGAACTTCTACTACATCAGCAAATGAATGCTCTTGAGAATTTTACTTTAAATGCAGATTAGATATTTATTGCAGGATATATTTAGCATGGGCACAGCTACAGCTCTTCATAATAATATACGATACTTAATTCAATCAGGTTACAATTTCTTTTCAGGTTATACTCATTAATTGTCGATGCCGAGGCGGCTCGGTGGAGCTGGATTCACGATGTGATAAAAAAGTCCTTTGTGGGGTTTTCAGGAGCTGAAGGTCCGGCCGAACCTTCAGCTCCTCCTGCGAGGCCAACGAAGTCCGTTCAGCGCTCTCTCAGACTCAGTACAAAGTATTTTAGGGCGTCGGCGTCCATCTGTTCTCCAGTTGTTAAAGTCAAACAGGGGGGAGAGGAAAATCTCCGTCTTTCAATCTTTGTCCTGGAATCGGCTGTCTTCTTCCCGTGAACAGAGACGAAGTCCTCCGGTGCGGTTTGTTGAGCGAGGTCCAGTGTCTTCTCCGTGGAGCACTTGGGTGGCTCCCGCGTTGAATCCCGTCTTGCGATCTGCAAGTCTTCCTTTTTATTACTTGGAGCTCTCTCCCCTCCCTCCTCCCCAACACTCCCTCCCTCGGCATGTGATTTACATGACATCATTGATTAAATGTGTGTGTGCTGCGAACAACGCCCTAACTTTCTGGTGTGGACACTCTCACTTCCTTCTTTTGCTGGACATGTTCGGACATCACCCTACCATCTGTTATGATCTCATCCGTTAAGGTCCCCTAAGGTCCCCATCCTGCTTACATCAGCTCTTTCCACACACACACACAGACTTTACTTCTTACTCAGTTATACATTTGTTAAATCACTTCATTATCATTATGTTATACATACTTGCTTTAAAATGATTACTTATTATATGCTTTGTGTCCCCTTATCCTACTTTCATATCGAACTGTATTCCTTCATTCAAGGCAGCTTTCCTGGGATCTCAATCCTCTTTTTTGACACCCCCTTCTTGAGGTCGCAGGCTGCCGTGCCGTGTTAGTCGTCCCCCTGCAGGGAGTCGTCGTCGCCTGGAGCGGTGATGATAAGCACGTCGTCTTCTAGTGAGGATGAGTTTGATCCCCGCTCCCAGCTGTCGACCACCACCAGCCCGTCCAACCCCGGCGGCTGCAATCCCAGGAGTTCGTCCTCCTCATCTGCCTCCTTCAGCTGCGCGTCCATTTCCCGCGTCAGAGCCAACACGTTCTGGTCCAGGATGGTGGTTGGAGAGAGGGAACCCAGGGTAGGGGCAGGGCTGCAAAACGTGTCGTCTCCATTATCCCGATAGCCCGCTAGCCCTTCAGGGATGACTTCTACCAGTTCCCCCCATTCCTCATCGAATCCCCACATTCCCATCAGGTTTGGTACTATTCCTGCGGTCGCCGTCTGTATACCCACGTCGCGGTGCTCCACCTCTGGCGCGCTTGCAGCGTTGTTGATGTCTTCGGGAGGAGGGGATGGTGATCGATAGAGCACCGGAGGTAAGCGTGGGCCAATGACGACGAACCGACCATCGACAAGATGGGTGGTAGATACCCGAGTACCATCAGGCAATTCCCATAATTTGGTATATACTGGACAGTACATACCATTGGTATAGAATTGGATCTGAGGATCAGCTCCTGCTGCAGAATTCCATATACTTTCGCCTGTTTCTATTTCCATACAGTCGACTACATTCATTGCCGGCATAAAAGGGGTACTTCCTTTGCAGAAGATGCCGCTGGCTGCTCCTATTGAGAAATGCCCCAGGTAGCACTGGGTGCACCATAACGCAGGGGTTACCACCCATAGATGCATTGCCTGCTCCATGAGGATTCCACAGCAGATGCAGCCGGCACCCTCCTGCAATGAATCGAATACAAAGACTTCATTAATAGTGCTAAATTTAAGCGGTTTAGGCAAAGCGAGCTTAGCAGGGGGTGATCTTATATTTTTCTTTAAGATCCCCTATTAGCATCGGACTGTGCCAAGGAGCGCCTCAAAGCCAGGCGACTCAGCCATGGTGATCTCAACGCCATCAGAGGTGTTAGGCCCGGGCTCTCGGTTCTGTTCTTCCGGGGAAAAAGTGCCTCATACATCATGAGCCATGCTGCTATGGCGATCGAGGATTCAGAACCCGCCCAGTAGATGGCGACATTCACTCCCCAACCTAGGCCCCAAAAAGTAATGGTGAGGATCTTGTGGAGCCAACGCCCTCTTCCTCTTTGTTGCAAAGCCATGGTCATGACCATGAGGTAGGCCAGCGCAGCAACTGCTATTACGGCTTCGATGAGTGTTGACACCAGTTTCAATGGTTTGTAGAAAATGGCAGCTACATCGAATCCCAACCAGAGGACCACCATTCCTCCCTTCGCCAGACCGAAGCATGTGGTGTCAATGTTGACTCTCCCCAAGAGGTATGTTGCAAACCAGGAAAGGGTGATCCGCATCGACCCACGATAGATGTTCTCGATCGCCGTCTTCAGACACCCCGCGACTAGGGTCAGCATTCTTAGTGGCTGGGATACGGACCAGTCACCCATACAGCAGTAGAAGAACCATATGATCTCAAGGACCCAAAAGTCCAGCTCGGTTAGTCTAATCACTGATACTGGGTCTGCGGCTGAGGAGTTTTGGAATGCTTCGGTTGCAACCTCTCTGATAGTGGTCAGGCCTGGGGCCGCGGTGGTGGAGATTGTACTCACTCCGAATGTGGTCAGGCTGGTGCCCATGGTTGTGGGGGCGTCAGATGTCATGTTGGCTGTTGTGTAGATTTCTTTTTGGTCGAGGCTGTTGGTTGAAGATCCGAGTCTGCAATGGCTGTGGCACTCCTGTAGTCCACCCTTTATAGACGGGTATGGCCCTCCCTTTTTCGTAGGAGGGGCCTGTCTTTCACTTCCCTTTTCTTCCTCGACTTCCTCGTGAAGCACGAGGACACAGTAGCTGCGACCCCACCCTTAATGGCGGCGCATGCTATTATGCCGAGAATCACAATTCCAACTATCATCAACGAATATGGCCAGAGCCAGGATACTAATGATCCCATCCAGCTCTGTACGACTGAGAGTCCTTCTCCAATCTTCCCTGCCATCTCTTCGACTACCACCGTGGCTGTCCCGACAATGGTGGCACCTGTTAACTCGATCCAGGTACACTCATGTTCACGTCGGCCGCTGCCACAGCTCAACCAGTGCTCTTCCGGTGAATAGCACGTCCCGTTCCCGTATAGGCGATTAGGCCCTATCCACTCAAATCCTGTGTCTTCCTTTCCTTCACACAGACTCTTCCTGAAGGCGTGACCCTCAGCCAGAAAAACTGTAGGGTCTGTTACTGGCGGAATGATCTGTCCGTTCACATTCTTTCTGTTTTTCATACGATGGCCCAGGATTAAGTTGGTACAGCTGCTTGTTAGTGGACCTGATCTGCGCCATTTCTTGTCTTGTCCTTTCACCCAGGTTACTTCTTGCACATGGGTGTCATACTCATCACCATAGTATCTTTGACAATGGTCTTTCCACCCTGGCACGGCTTCACAATGTCTTCCGGCCAGGCTGATGTTGCAAGTAGTATTGCCTCGGTCACACTCCATCTTCCAGGGTCGTGGGCCTACATATGGTTCGGGTTTGCTCCATACTCCGGGGCCAGATGTCCCTGTCCTTTGAGTACACTGTGGCAATATACTGATACTTCACCCAGTAATTTGTTGTCTCAGCCAGGCATGGCTCAACCCAGGCCTTTATTTCATCCTTCTGTAGACCCCACCAGGTTGAGCTGCCATCTCTGGTATGGCCCTCTTTCCAAGCTTGTAGGGTCCCTTTGAT